>NC_057797.1:146380747-146484931 GCF_018294505.1 Triticum aestivum
GCCCAAAGAAGCTGGGATCCTGCTCAAAGACCTTGCAGTGATTGTGATTGTATTTCGCGAAACAACACATCCGGTACGTGCGAACGATCATCTTCACTGTCATCTAATCGAGCCAGGAACCACCTGCAACTGCCATGCTGGTTTTCTTTGAAAGGTTCTGGGATTAGGAAGGGTAGGGACACCAGGCGAACTACAACATCATATCAAGTTGGAGTCAAATAAAAAAGGGCTCTTGATTTAGTCAATCTTAAGAACAGCATGTTATGAGCATGAATATTTTTTGAGCAAATGTTGACAGTAATATAAGCAAGCCATCATGATATCATAGGAAAGTAACTTACTGCTGTAACGGCCGTTTGTAGCGATGAATGGAGTAGGCCAGCAATACGTCCAGCCATAGAAGGAGTCGACAACGTAAATGAAGCCCTTGTGTTCAATGGCATCAGAGAACCATGGAGGATGTATGATCCTGCGATGGACGTGCAGATTTATCCACTTACCACAGTGACCTGTCAGATAGGCGAGACCGCGGTTGAAGAATGCAATTAGCCTGAAGTCTTTATAATTCGCACATCTTGTGGGCACTTGGCAGATTACAACCTTGAGAAAATCAAACTTGGTATCATGTTGGCTACTGTAAGATTCCGAGTATTCTGGGCCGCGGTGCCAAAGCAGTGCAGTGTTAATCGAAGGAAGGGGGATCAATCGGCGGGTGTAGACCTCCACGAGCATCCAGCTGCCGCGACCGTGGATGAGAACCATCCAAGACGTGTTCATGCCGACCCAGTACATACCGTTAATGTAGTAGAGGCTGACGGGGATCGGATCGCAGTCATGGGGTTGATGCTCACCACCCTACGATCGTTATGCTGCGTGACACGCCGTTTCTGAAGATCAGGAGACATCAGCAAGCAAGGAGCTGGCTTAAAAAGCTCCGGCCTGAGGGCTTTGAGTAAACGATACAGCCCCGACGAGCACGCGGCGAGCGGCATGGTACTGAGATTGTCCACACGCGAAACAATGAGCTTGATTACCTATGTGGGGAGCGAATTGCAGCCACTCTTTCAGCGGACGCTGCTCGGTTCTGCCATTGTTAGTGCTTGGGTTTCAGACGAGGGGGGAGGCGCCTTAGCGGGGATGGAAGATCGGACAAAGATGGGGAACCGAATTTGTGCTGCGGGAAGTGGACAGGTGATGATGACTATATCACGCCGCTTGACTTACGAGACACATACCAGCAGCGTAGGGTCATATCGAAGTCAGACAACTTGCTTGAGTGATCACAGTACTGGTACTCCCTACAGTACCTGCTACTATGCCCTAACTTGCTTGAGTAGAGTAGTAGTAGTGGAGTAGAACTCTGCTCTACTACTAGCACCGGAGTAGTATGTTTTAATCTAAAATAGTTACAAACTTCAATGCCCGAGCGTGGAACGACTACGAACCGCCATCGGTGCTAACTCCAATCCTGCAAGTCATGGATTTGTTTCTTTTTAACTTTCTGTATGAATCTGTAGCTAGCCTGCAAGTCATGTACACTGTACTGATAGTGGAACCCACAGAGTACTTAGAATACAAGATTAAGGATGTAATTAACTTTTTATAGAGGGAGAATCATACACGCAATTAACTCAAATGGATTGGACATGACTCTATTATTCTCTAATGGCAACCGGCAAATTTCCTCCCGCGGGCCGGAGTAGGTTTCTTGGTTTGCATGCAGGTTTAACGGAGGGGTTTGATGGAGGCGAGGAGGCGTGTTCAGCCGGGCGTGCAGTATGTGTGCTGCTCCCGTTGCACTATATGTGTTTCTGTCCTTCCTGTTCGAAATCGTGGTAGAATTCATGTTTCTAGTATGTGTCCTAGATTCGATCTGTTCATCTACTATGCTAGTCCACATGATTAGTTTAATCTCTGTTATAGCCGTCATGATTTATTTTGTAGTAAATCTCATAGTAACTTGCTCATATATTCAACTGGCAGAACGTCCCCTACAGCCACTCCCGTTTCATGGACGGCCTGGTCGATGCCTCCAAGGAGCCCTTCGTCTACTGCTATGAGTGCCCGATGCCGTTTTGGGGCTCGCCGGCGGACATCGTGCATCACCTGATGCATGCGTGCGGCAATCACTACTGGCCCTTGGCGAAGAACATCAAGTACGAGACATGCTACCCATTCACCGTGCCGGAGTCGCTGGAGGATCAGCACCGCCTGCTAGTCTCGGAGGAGGACGGCAGCGTCTTCCTCTTGATCGTGGCCACTGGCGAGGCTCGCACAGGCCGCCGCCACATCTCTATAGTGTGCGTCAGGGGCGACGCCGCTGACGCTGACACTGACACGAGGCCTATGTTCGCGTGCGTGCTCACTATTACTACCCCTCGGAGGTACGTGGGCGGCGACACTGGCTACGCCAAAGCATAGTTGGACTCTGCCGAGCTGGGACCTTCCCGCCGATGTGGACATGGAAAACCCATGGTCTTATTTGAACTCCAACAATGTGCACGGGGACTCCAAGGAGGTTCACCTGGACATCTGCATTTTCAAGTTAAATGTTGATCGTTAGTCTTCGCTCAATGTAATCCGCTGTCTAAGCATGTGGAGACTTCCATGCAGGATCTTGCTCTATTGGAGTATCGCGCAAGAATAAAAGTGTATCCGTTTATGGTTTAGTCTGGAATCTTCCATGTATGAATTTTTACTACAGTACTGGTGAAAGACTTACGATGAACCGTTTCTTACGTGTCCTCTGCCCGCTTGTAAGTCATCCTAATTTAATCCCTCTGTCTTGGTGTATAAGGGCATGGTTAATATTACTTAATAGTATAGCCAAGTGTTGACTATAATAAAGTGCCATGTCATCTGTAGCCAACATGTATAACAATCGATACTCAAAAACTAATTCTTAAAAATCATTTCTTGCAAAGCACAATAAGTGTTATTTCTTCACAAGTTTTAGATGCAGGTTGAACAGTTGAACGCTTTTGTTTGCAAAACATACCTTTTTATCTATTTCACCCGCATGTTTGTGAGCTCTAGAGATGAAATAATATTCAAAGAAAACCTATCGATACCCGTTACACATGAGATGACCCCCACATCTTTTGTCAAAATAAACAACTCCCCGATCAATGCATTTCACTCTTTGGTGCAACGCACAGGCACCTTACTACTATAGATTAGTACGACCAAAAATTGAACTAACATTGTATATAGTATGATAAATGCTGATGCATGTCACCTAAAATTATATCGTTCAAAACTATGTTCAAATACGAATCCAACGATATAGTTTTTGTTGACATGCACTAACATTTTGTCAGTTAAATCTTCAGTCAAATTCAAAGGGGGACTAATAAACCACGACCGATGTAGTACAAGTGTAGAGGGCGGCGCTGCACGGGAGTCTCACCTCTCACCCCGCTCGTGGCGCGGCAGTAAAGCCGTCATATCACAAAACCCAACCACTCCCGGTAATAAGTGGTCTGGTAAAATAAATGGACAAGCAACCATCACATCGCTCCGTCTTTTTTGCATTTCATCTCTCTGCATTTACTTTCTCCGGTTCATCTCGTACACTCGATCCCTAGCTACTACTCCTAGGACTAGTTCTTTTGGCGGCTTCCCCAGCTTTTCCCACAAGACTAGTCACAGTGGAGAGTAACAATAAGGCGCCTCACTCATTTATTTGGGCTTCTAAACTACTACTCCGTCCTGGTTTATTCCTCACCATTGTAATTTGTGCTAAATTTTGACCAAAGATTTAACTGGTTTATTCCTCACCATTGTAATCCCTCCGTCTTACGAAAACCAAATAATCCCAAAACACTTAGGCGTGGTGCATTAACTTCTACCTCGTTTCTTGTTTCTTGAGATATCAACCAATAAGAGATAAAGAGTGTGCATGCTTTTAATGACTTGAGATATCAAACACGACATGCAGTGGTTAGTTCATTGCATGCAATACTATTAATTAGCAAATAAACATTAATGTTTCTCGTTTTCTCCTCCTCCTTGCTTACAGTGCACAGCCTAAGATGACTTACTCACCTAGACGGATGGAGTAGTGCATGTGACATGCACTAACATTTCATTAGTTAAATTTATGATCAAAATTTGACACAGATTACAATGAGGTAGTAGTTATGGGATTACTAATCTAGAAGCCTAAAAGAACTGGCCCCTGGTACTTCTACTACTAGTAGTAGTACTCAAGTTGGAATTCCAATTGCACGGCACAACTTGTTAGGCAAAAAATTCGATATAGTGTGTAGGAAGTGGTTTGGGAATTTGCATGCCTTTCCAACCAGTGAGATACTCCGTACAACCTACAACAGATAAGAAAGCTAAAAGTAAACAATCAAATGAGCATTTTTGCATTTGTTTTGCATTGAATCGTTTCACAAGCTTGACTAGTGTTGTTTTTCTACTTTTACAAAAACCGCATCATAATGTTAAAACATGCATTTGCACGTACATAAGTAATAGTAGTACTTCCTCCATCTAGGTATATAAGTCTTCCCTCCTTCTTGGTCACGGTGCACAACAAAAGATGACTTATTTACCTGGACGGAGGGAGTAGCATAGTCTGCAAGCATATAACGAGAGAGACGTGTAGTGCGATAGTATATAGTAAAGTTTGTGCGATATGCACGTACTTGCAAAATGCGTATGAATACACAAGGTTTCCAAACTTTCCCTTTTACATACTTAATTAAGGACGCTAAAAATTCCTGAACATTCGGGATTTATCATTTGCGTCCCAAAACTAATGAGATCGCCTTACAAAACAAAAATTATACTCCTCCTAAAAGCCACGGCGCTCGCAAGAGCGCCTGTGGCGCGCCACGAGTGCCCTGGTGCGCGGCCGTTTCCCAGCGCGCCAACACAACGCCTCTTCCTCAGCCTCACAACTCGCGAGGTGCTGATTGGCGGCTTGCCGGTGGGCGAGCGCGATCTCACCGGTGTGGTGATCCGGCGCCAACAGGTACTCCTCCTCGCTGGAAGCATGCACCCGGTCCACGTATCGCCAAGCGTAGATGAGGCGCTTGGGCCCGACTGCACTCAGGGCATCGGCAAGGGCGTCCTCCACCACCCTCACGGCCCTTGCACGAGCATTCTGCCAAAGAGCCAATCGCCTGACTCTCTCGGACACGACAGAGGCCTCCCAGGCAGCTTGTTCCGCGGTGCGCTTCTCTTCCTCGGCCTTCTTCTCTGCCTCTATTTTGGCGCGCTCTGCTGGAGGCAAAGCCTCCCACAAGGCGACATCCATTTCTTTCCAAAGCTCCTCAAGGCTGGGGACCTCGGCGGGTGGTGCAGCGTTCTCCTTGTAGCGGGGAGTCGACGCGTCCTCCGACGCGCGTGCTGGCGAGATTGGGAACGCCGACGCGTCCACCTCGACGCGTCGCGGCGAGGAGCGGAACCCCGACGCGTCCTCCTCGACTAGTGGCAGTGAGGAACGGAACGGCGACGCGTTGCGTCGTGGCAAGGAGCGGAACACCGACGCGTCCTCCTCGACTAGTGGCGGCGAGGAACGGAACGGCGACGCGTCGCGTAGCAGCGAGGAGCGGAACACCGACGCATCATCCTCGACTAGTGGCAGCGAGGAACGGAACGCCGACGCGTGATCGTCCGTGCGGTGCAGCGAGGGGCTCCTAGGGCTTGGGAGGGGCGATTCCATGGTGGTCGACGTGAGAAGGAGGGGGAGGAGATAGCGATGAATGTGAACGTGAGGGGGAGGAGATAGCGATGTCATGGGAGGCGTAGTATTTATAGCGAGCAATGGCACACCTACATAAGATATGGACTGAGCTGCACTGACTTAACTGCAGGTCTAGTTGCGTTACTGATATGTGGGCCAGACCCCTGTTGGGCCCATATGTCAGTGACCCAATGCACCTGCAGTTAAGTAACAGCTACGTGGGCATATTTGTTGGAGTAAATTACGGGGGAGCGAAGGGGTGGAAATATTGCTGGTCACAACGGATTGGACGAGCGTGGGGGAGGAGAGTCATGCATGCATATTTTTTCATACGGGGTGGAGTGGTGGGACCGCCAGAGGGAGAAGGAGAGTTTGGCAGGCATATTGTTTCCACACATGGGGAACGGTGCATAATAAGTCATCTTGCATGCCGGGCTAGGTATAGTCTCAAGTCATTAAAAACATACACGCCCCACACATGTTCATATTTCAAGGTGCACTAAATTATTGCATGCGATGATTAAGGCTGGCCATAAGGGTGGTATCTTAGCTTGTATCATGCACACGGGAATAGCAAACATGCACACAGGAATAGCAAACATGCTGATGTGGCAAAAAATTTGCTTGTCTAAAAAAAGGCAAAATTTTTGCTCATTTATAGCCGGTCGAAGTCTCAAAGGGAGCGACCGCGCGAGGGAGGCGAAGGTCGTGTGAGGCGCAACGTTTGACGGAATTAAGTGAAGTTACATCCACGCACCGGCATGGCGTGCGAACAGGCGGAAGCTATACCGTCAGGCCTACGATATGGGTCTAGTAGGCATGACATCTAGTGGGTCCCGCATAGTTCTCGAGAACTCTTTGGGGGCTTGCAACCGTTTATCCACCGGCATGCCAGCAACCCCACGCCGTTCACACGCCCTACTCGTCCCCGTCTTCTACCTTACAACAGTTCGCTCCCAGTTGTCCCGTCCTTTCACATTAGTTCGCTCCCAGTTTTTTTTGCGGGGTACAACAGTTCAACTTCTCCTAACCCTCCTCCAAAATCCATGGCCTCCCAAATCTCCATGGTCACCGCTGAGTACCAGGTTAGAGCCATCACCGGCAATCAGTTCATCGTCATCTACACACGTGGATCCGAAATGGTGAAAGCATGGCTTGCTCACTTCCTATGCATGTACAACAGTTCAACGGATGAGTGGGTAGCTGGGCTAGATGTTGAGTACACCACAGTCCTGGGACAAGAGAAGGATCTAAAGGACGAAGAGAGGAAGAAGTCCGCCGTGATCCAGGTTTGCGTACATAAAGTTTGCTTGGTCTACCACATATGCCATGCCGACGTTGAGTGCTAGGATTTTAAGAACTTCCTCAAGGACAAAAGAGTGAAATTCGTTACTGTAGGCTTTAAGAACGACAGGGATGTCCTGCGTCGGATAGGTCTCGTTGTAGGCCAGCCCTTCAATCTCCAGAAGGCAAGCCTGGTGTTCTCCTCTCAACCTTTAATGCTGACCCTGGCAGCAGCCATGATTGATCCTTCGTACACTAAACTGAAGAAACCTCATCACGAGTTTCATCATGCATGGGAGTCGAAGACATTAGATGAAGATCACATCTTGTACGCAGCAATGGATGCCTACCTTTGTTTAAATATCTACAAGGGTTGGATGAAGAAGCAGAGCCCAGTGTCCGGTTCAAGCAAAGAAGCGTCGGTGAAGAGGAAGAGGAAGAGGGACGAGGACGAAGTCGAGGACGTGGACTCGGACTCCGAGTAGGTGGCAGTGCCATTGCTCATGCTGGTTCTACTGCAGTGTCAAGCGGACTAGTTTCTTAGTTTATTTTCAAGGGTGTGTTGTGCTGAGGCCCCAGCAGAACTATGTTTATGTTCTTTCTCGTTATTTGAACTCTTTAGTACATACTGTAGTACTAGTACTATGTCTTGCTACTGTTCTTCTTGCAGTTGGTACTACTGCCCGTATCTTCGTGTTCCTACTATACTTAATACGTTTGTACTAGTAGTATAATTTGGGTCAGTCGATTTGTGAAAGAAGTTCAACGGAGCGAAGGAAGAAGACGGCAAAAGAGGTGGAAGAAGCCCTTCTAGCCATCCATGTTGCATCAAACGGCTCACATGAGTCGACTGACCCAAATTGCTCCTTCAGATTGCAGGATCCACGTGGCATTCAAGGTCTCGAAGGTAGATTTCGCATCCGCACCCGGTTTGCGGGCTCGACGCGTGCGCGACCGGCTTCCGCCGCGACAGCCACCATGTGTGCATCCTCCGTGTAGGCGGAGACGACAATGACATGCTAGTTCCTCCTCGCCGGCGTGCTGGAGCACATGCTCGTCCTCCTCTTCATACGCTGCGGGCATAGACGTGTCTCCACCAGCTGCTCGCATGCTTGGCAGCGTGGCGGCATCGCGAGGAGGGACTGCAGACGACGTGAGCGGGCGAGCCTTCGGCTTCATGGCACAGGGATGGCGGCGACACGACGGTGATGGGTGAGAAATTGTTGTCCGGAGCAGGCGGGCGCCGGCATGCGCAACGGCGGCGGCGGCATATTGATGAGTGCGCGTGTGGGAGCTTACTTTAGTTTTATATATAAGGTTGGTCAAACTTAAAAGAAAACCATACTAGTACACGTAAACATTACACTTAGGCAAGGCTTTTATTAGTTAGTACCACAGCCACGATACGGAATCCTGTGCAAGCACGTGAACCGTGGCCATGTGGTTGATCGAACGGTGCGTCACCGTGTCACGCTCGAAGGACATCCACCGAACCATTTTGTGTGTGTGAAAACAATCCTCGAATATTACTTAACTTTTTTTCCTGTGAAAGTTCTTGACGCTGCAATATTTCCATATATTTGAATTTAGCTCCAGTTCGTGTTTATTTGGATTTGGACGTTTTAGGTGCGCCCTAGTTTTTTTAATACTGATTTTGTGTGTGTGACTTAGAGAGAACGTGTGTATGTGTCCATATGTGTGTTGTGGCAGAAGGGCAATGTGGAGATGGTGTGCGTGTGATACAGACATAGAGAGGTGTGAATGTGCAAATGATCATGCATGAGCGAGACATAGACAGATGCTGATACGTTGTGTATACATGAGAGAATGGTCTTCTAGTTTACTTGTGTGTGTGTGTGTGAGAGAGAGAGAGAGCGAGGGAGAGAGAGACAGAGAGAGGAGCATCCGTAACACAACAACCATCTCTCTCGATTCGTCCGTCCCTCGCACGGTCGCATGCAACACATGCATCAATGCGCACATTTTGACACCCTCACCCGGCCCCTGCCCACCTCAAGGCCCACACAATCTCTTTGTGAATACCCATTTCTCTCCTTAGGTTTGTTTTCTCTCAATATCTGACACACACACACACATAGAGAGAGACACACGCAGCACAACACACACACACACACTCCCCCGAGCACACAATTCATCCCCATCCAAGGTTATACGGCGACCACTCTCGCTTGTGCTTCTTTGCACCCCAACATGCACAACACCTCAATCTTCAAAGAGGGCATCGAGCAGATCGAAGACGGCGACCACACCGTGCTAGAGAATGTGGGGTCATTTGGAAGCAGGGTGATGTGACGACGGCTGACTGACTCCTCCCCCCACCCTCTCTCTCTCTCTTGCACAAAATTACCAATCCCTCTCTCCCCCGCACAAAATTGTCAATCCCTCAACCCACGAGATCCTTCCCCTCTTGTCCATGTTTTTCCAGCTCTCTCATCGAACATGTTGTCTCTTCTCCTTCCATGTATACAGAATCCAGATGCACACGCATCTCATGTATATTACATGTATCCATCATTCTCACAGACCTAACTTCTTCCTCTCTCTTTCTCTCTCTATCTCTCTCTCTGTCTCGTTAGGTTTGTCTCCTACTCTCTCGTCCACATACATACAATCTTTCCCGCCCTATCTCCTCCATCTTCAAAAGCTCTCTCTGCATGTTTCATTCACACATTGGGATATGTTAAAATGTTGCTTCTATAATGGCTGATGTAGAGTTATGGTTGTTTTTGTTGCATCCTACAAAGTAATAACTATGAAATGCATTTGGATTCTCATTTGACTAGGATTATGTGAGTTTGAGCATGTTGTGAAGTACTATAGACCTTGCATACATCTTGGGATTCGAGAATGATTGTAACTATTGAATTGTATAGACCATTACATTCGAAGTCAATAGCCTAATATATTTATTTCAAAATTTCAACAAATGATTAGTTCAGTACAAACTAAGAAAACAAATGTGTACTCCCTCCGTTTTTATTTAAGTCTGCGTATTAGCATTGGTCAAAGTCAAGTTTTGTAAACTCTCAGAAAGCTTATAACAAAAAATATTAACATATACAATAACAAATAAACACCATTAGATTCACATCATACATATTTGTTATGGTAAATGTTTATATTTTTCTATAAACTTGGTCAAACTTTAGGAAGTTTGACTTCGGTCAAACCTAATATGCAGAGTTTACTACTACTACTCGCTAGTTGCTTAGCCGAATCACTCAACACGCCACACGGGGAGTCCAGTGTCACAAAATTTTGAGGTCGGCGGGAAAATCTCCCCCGACCCTGATTCGAGCAGTGGGAAGTTACCATCATAGCCTTCGGAATAGGCCTACGGATGACGCTTGGTAGGGGGTTGTTTTCGTAACTTCAGGTTCACCCTACCCAGCCAACCTCACCCCGACACCCAGAGTAGTACACCTGAATACTCTCCATTTTCTATTCCCGCCGCAAAATAGACTTCTCCACGACACCGCAGCCTTCATGCTCCTCCCCTTTACATCTGCGCACTCGTCCAACGCAGCGCATCTGCCTCATCAACGACCTCGTACGCCGCACAGGAGCTGGTCCACCATCGTCGTCGTACACGGAGCCTCTTCCCCGGCATCGTTTTCCACGGTCTCGGGTCTGCTTCCCGGAAGCCGATGCCAAGCGCAGAAGTACCACCGTCATGGACAATGAACTGACTCTTGTCGCCGACCATGACTCACAGAGGCCGCCGCGACCATCGTTCTCCTCCTTGATTGGTAATGTGTGTATTGAATCAGTTAGCAGTACATGTGCAGTTCCAATTTTGTTCATACCTACCCTTCAAATTTCCTGGGTGCTATTGTTCCCGTAAAAGTAATTGGTTATAGCCTCCATTGTCCAACAGAATATCAGCTTGTAATTGTGCGTCGCTCCTGTATCGCGCTGTGCTTGGGTAGGTTTTTCATCTGCAACCAGTAGTGTGGCAAATGATGAAAAGGTGTTTAGAACTACCAAGATGCCCATGTGTTGCACACATCAAGATGCATTTGTATGAGTAGTTTATCTTGTGGGAGAAAAGGATGAACGAGGGAAGGCCTTATTTGCAAATCTGGAGAGGGGTATGGGTATCTTTTTGCAAAATTCCCATTTGTTTCCTTCCTATCTGTCAGATATAAATCGGACGGCCTATATTGCAAGAAAAAAGTATAGAGAAAAAAGTAGACAGTAAAGGAAGTAGAGATAAATATTAAATATAAAATAAATATAACAGTAGAGAAGAGAGTAGAGATAGCATGTTGAGATTTTTAAAGCGCCGCGCGTTGCGATTCTGTTGGAGATGCTCTAACATGGAAGGCGAGTGCTTTAATGTTGCCCACAAGATGCGCGAGTATTACTAGTAGTATATTTTTCTTGCCATGTTGAGATTTTAAAACCACGAGTGCGAACATGCAGAGGAGCAATGAAGACCAAACACGGGATATTCGGGACATCTTCAACGAGCGTGGCAAGTTAAAGAGGAGCTGCACCAAACCTGTAAAACAAGCTTTGGTAAGTAACACCCTTTCAATTACTTTCGTGTATCCTCATGTTCTTCGATGTGTATATGTTGTAGTTTATGTTTCTCTTAAGCGTGGTGTTCTTCGATGTGTAATAAGAAGAGTCTTAATCGTCCTAATGCTTTCATTTTTAGCTTGATGTAGGAAGTGGGTGTTCTCACCTTGTAGTCTGTTTTTATTTTATTTTCCTTTTGAATTCACTTCTCCGAGTTCTGTTTATCTGGCTTCTACTAAATGGATCTAGGTTGCTCTGAGTATTGATCTAAAAAAGAAGTAACTTCATGTCAGGATGCAGTTCCTGCGGGGAGGGAAGTATGGTCAACCTCAAGATCATGTTTGCAAAATGAGGCTGGATTACACACAAGGTGCCAGTTCCTTAATGATGTTGGATTAGACACAAGGTGCAAATTCTCAGATGATGTTGGATTACACACAAGCCAGGTGGTGTCGAAAGCTATTCGTGTCCTCGTGGCATTAGTAAAGGCTGAAAGAAAGCGTGCAGCAGCCCTTGAGAATGTAGCTGGGTTCCTGAAGAAGCGAAAAGAGCAATTAGATGCTCTCTTCACCCAAGCCAAAGAAGAGATGGAAGAAACCAGAAATAAGCTAGCAGAGGCAGAGTAGGCTAGGCGTCTCCTGCTATCTAAAACTGTTGTCAATACAAAATTTCCTTCATAATAGCTAGGTTCAAATGTTTATCCAGTCAGCATGCCTGTTGTGATGTCCATGCATCTACTAATGTGGCACAAAATGTATTTTTTCGGGTCATGTAATAATAGCAATTACTTTCCAAACAATAACAGATGAAGCATTGGACATGGTATAGTTCACGCGCAAGCCCGACATTCCAAGTTCAACTTCCACATCAAACTCATGGTCACAGATATCTGCACATTCATACATAATGTCCACAACTATGATTCACTTCAAAGCAAAAAAAATGTGAGGAGAGCTATAAATAAAGAAAATCCTCTACTAGTTCCTGCTACCAGTGCGAGCACAACAAGTCAAGACCATGCGTAAATTAATTATATTTTAGTCCTTTTTTGTGTTCTAAAATGCCTGCAGGCGGGGCAGTCTTAAGTTGGTTGCACGTGGCGAGGAGGCGTGCTCAGCCGGGCCTGTAGCGAGTGTGGCCCTCTTGGCCGGCGCGCCGGTTCAATGCCTGCGCTATGAGAGGCCGCGTCCGTGTGAGAGCAATTACGCGGTGAGGAGGCATTCTCAGCTGACTATTCCTACAAAGATGCTCCACCACGTACCCGATACCCGCGAATGCAGCAATCGTGCATCTAGGGTTTTAGGGTTTATTTGTTAACATCGCCTTTACGTAACACTCATGTGTGCGAGACAGCGAGAGGCCGACTGCGTGCGTGCACCTCTTCTCTTCGTATATGTACTCCACCGTTTGTCTAGTGTCCAAAAAATTATAATAACTACTAGCAATGTGCCAATGCGTTGCCACACGATCAAAGTAGATTAATACATGTTCACCGATTTGATAGAAAAAAAGCCTAGTTTTGAAATACGTATATCACTAAAAATATGTTATGTTTCACTCAAAATATATTCCTTTGGCGGTTTTGATGAGATAAGGGAGGAATGGTGTTGGTTTCAAGATTCGAGAAGTGGTATATGTCTAATTTCTACTCTTACTAGCAAGATGCTCGTGCGTTGCACGGAACATCAAAATCTTGTGGGAGAAAAGGATGAACGAGGGAAGGCCTTATCTGCAAATGTGGTGAAGAGTGCGGGTAAATTGCCATATTTTCCTTCCTATCCGTCAGATATAAATCGAACTACCTACATTGCAGGATGGCAGGCCCACCATCATCACCAACTCTATTTTTTATCCCTACTCTTATAAAAAGCATTGTCGGTGATGATCGTGTGCCTGCCATCCTGCAATATAGGCCGTCCGATCTATATCTAATGGATAGGAAGGAAACTATGGCAATTTTGCAAAAAAGATACCCACAACCCTCTCCACATTTGCAAATAAGGCCTTCCCTCGTTCATCCTTTTCACCCACAAGATAAACTACTCATACAAATGAATCTTGATGTTCCGTGCAACGCATGGGCATCTTGCTAGTTGTTGCAAAAAGCCCATGTGTGTGTGAGAGAGAGGGAGAGTGGAGGAGGACGGGGTGCATGTGTGACAAAGACACAAGGAGTGTGTGTGCGATAGGTATCAGCTTAAAATGAGGTGATAGTGTGTGTGTGCACGATCGAGAGGGCGTGTCTCAAGAAGGGAAAAAATCTACATAGATACAAGGAGCGGGAGAGAGACATGTATGCGATGGTGGAAGCACGAGTGTGCGGGTGTATAAACCTATCTAGAGGCTAGCTAGTCGATAAATGTTTGTGAGAGAAATAAGAGTCGGGGTGCGAAAGCGAGAGTTTTGTGTGTGAGAGAGAGAGACGGTAGTCGGGAAGGGGAGTGGAAGCAGGAGTTGTGTGTGTGTGTCTGTGTGAGAGAGAGAGAGGAGACGGTAGTCGGGGTTGTCTGATCGGTAAATAAATGAATAATGTCAGCCTGGGATGGAGACGAAAAGGAGACCGTAACAAATGTTGTGTCTACAGGAGAGAGAGAGAGAGAGAGAGAGTAATTTTAGTGGTATGAGTCATATGTAGAGACATATAGGGTGTGTGAGAGAATCCCATAGAGAGGAAGACAAAGTGACAGACGAGTGGAGACTGTGTGTGTGGCGGTGAAAAATAAAGCTTAGGTACCGAGTGATACCAGAGAATAGTATAGACGTGAGAGATAATCAAAACCGTGTAATGTATAATGATAGGGAGAGTGTGACACTTCTCAAGGGAGACGTCGAGAGACCATGTTTGCGAGGATAGGAGAAACATGAAGTGAGCGTGCGGGTGAGCCGGAGAAAAGAGAGTGATAGCTACCTGAAGGAGCATGCATGCGAAATAGATGGGCGTGAAAGGAGTGAACAAAAAAGGGATTCAAATATTTGAATTAGAGATGATGATACATGTAATCCATACTCGAACCAAAATTGATCTATCAAACATGCATACTCATATGAATTCACGCACATCTATGTTATTTAATATGTAGATATTACTGATCCATACATTTTAGTAGAACATAATTTGGTTAAATTTTTTCGAATTCAACCTTAAGATTTCGAGATCGTTGTATTTGTAAATCATATTATACATATAAAGGAGCAGAATTCTTTGTTGTGCTTTTGAAAGTATATATAAAAAATGATGTATATAAAATGTAATTCCAATTAAAAATGGATCCCGCCCGGAAAAAAATAGAATACAAACGGGATCCGAATTGAGTTGGCACGGTAAACGTGCACTCTGCAAAATATGAATGAAGCGGTGAAAGTCGCAGTAACCGCCCGAAACAAAAATCTGCGACATGGAAATCACTACTACCTATCCCTGCCACGCAAAGCCTATCTGCTGGATTTCTATAGGTTTCGATAGGGGTAGGTTTGTAATTTCACCCAAATGTGACGTAATCGCCTCTCACCTGGATTCATACACGGTGGGCTCCAAAACACAGTGTGTCCTCGGCCGAAATCGACTCCCTCCCCGATTCATATTCATACACGGTGGGCGCCAAAAACAAACTCTCGTCGGCAAATATTCGGTGTATGCGAGATTACCGTCCTATCCCCAACCGACTAATGTTGTTGTGATGTAGTAGTAGAAATTTGAAACGGGGGCTAAGTTTGTAAATTTCCTCGCATTTGAGACAAGCGCGCCCTGATTACATGGTTCCCCCCTTCCTCTCTACCTCCCCTTTCCCCATTCGTACTCCGTGGGCGCCAAAACACCCTCTCCACCCCACCCTCCTCCGTCCGCCGCCGTCCGCCACCCCATCCACCGCCGTCCTCCTCCACCATGCCGGAGCTGATACCCCGACGCCGCCGTCCATTACAAGAGATCGACCTCTCTCATTCACGGCTTCGGACCGGGATCCTTGCATCCCGTCCTCTCGCTTCATTCCCGTCGTCGTCCACCTTGTTGGCGCCGCTCCTACGACTGTCTCGTCCACCGCGCCCCGCCGCCACCGTCTACCCTCCTAGATCTGCTTCCACGCCGTCGACATCCATCACTACTGTGGCACCATCAAATTCTCAACAGATGCGTACATGGCGCCGCACCAGAGGCGGTACTCTTTTGTATCTGCTCAACTTATTTATCGCAGCAAGAAAATAGATCACCACTGCTTTACTCTGATTTCTTGTCTTGGTTGCGAAGTTGCCTTTGTCCGGTTTGCACCTTCAGATCCTCCATGGCACGCTCAACACTATACTCCCAATGCTTATGGTTTTCCCCTTTTATATTCCACACTAGTTAAATCACAGTAGACTAAATTTCAAAATTGGGTCAGTCGATTTTTCAGAGCTCGTCGTAGTTCGCCGGTGCGATCGAAGGGGCTCGGGTGGTTGTGGGGCCTCGCCCAACGAAGAAAACTCGACGCGGGTGGGGGTTGGGGCGGGGGTGGGGGTGGCGGAGGAACACATGCGGTGGGGGCCGGTGGTCCGATCGGCGGCCCGTGCGGTGTTTTGTATGGGAAGAATCAGAGACGAGGAAGAAGAAGGGTTAGGAGACGTAGGATCTTCATCCAACTGCCTGAAATGGTCGAGAGACAACTGGGAGTTGCATTCTTAATGCGCTCTGGTTCATCATGTGTGGGCACTGCGCAACCAACATTTTACTATCCAAAATCTGCTTGCTCTTCTTTACCATGTTCCTCTTCCGTTCTTCTTTAATATGTACTATCTCCATTCCTAAATACAAGTCTTCGTATAGATTCCACCATGGACTACATATGGAGCAAAATGAGTGAATCTACACTCTAAAATGTATCTGGATACATCTGTATGTGATCCATAGTGGAAATATCTACCAAGACTTATATTTTGGAACGGAGGGAGTATGATAGTAGTACAGTATGTTCCTTGTACTGAAGATGAGCAGGGACATTTGCAGTGTAGAGGTCTATACGGTCGGTTGTGATGGATACTTTGAGCCTCTTTGATTCGTAGGATCTTGTAAACATAGGAATAGGATTTGTAGTGGTTTGCCCACTTGAATCCTATAAGAATAGCAAGGAAATGTGGGGAGATGTGTCGCCTTTGAGAGTTACACTGATATTAACAGTACCACACCTTCACTTGAAGAGAGCTGGTATCCGAAGCCTTTCTATCCGTACCGGCAATACTAGCACATATATTCTAGCAAGTTCCACTTTGCTGATTTTACACTGATGCTTAAGGTTTTCCCGTTATATCTACACTATGATTTGTGTAGCTGCTTTGTGTCGCACTAGCAGCAATCCACTCTTGAAGCTAAACACTGCAATGACTTACAAAATTGGCCCCAAGGCATTGAGTGCCATTCTGGATGCAATGAAACTCATACGCTCCCCACCTGTTGATTCTTGTTCAGAATATGATCCTAATGACTATTCTAACCTCGAGGAGTCAAAGGCAGATGGCCTGTCATGTTCACCCATCAAGGTGACTGTTCTAATTTGGCAATGTTTTATTGATTGTAGGTATCTTGCATATGTTGTCTTGCATTTCTTCTACTTTGTTGCACCACCAACTGCTTAGTTTACTCATCATATATGTCAAGATGCCATGCCCATCCATTATCAATACATATTCCATCTGTCATCATACCATGTTTTTCCACTCAAATGTTGTTCTTGTGCATCAGACATCAAAAAGGAAGAGTGTGATTGCCGAACCTGAAGGAGCACCAGCAAAGTCCGTGAAAAACATGGTGGTGCCAAAGAAATCAGACATCACCCCACTTATATTGGCTGTACGACCAGTGACACAAAATGTAGGACCGACTCCAGCAGACTGTACCCATACTTCACTGGCCACACCACTAGCCCCCCCACACATGACCTGCACTCCAGCCAAAGGTATACCGATTTCATTTGCCATAGCACCAGCTGTACCACAGAAAAATCCCACTCCAGCAAAAAGTACAGCAAGTCCACCGGCCAAAGACCTATCCCAACTGCAGAGATGGCCAATTCCTGCAGATTGGAACCCCATTCCATTTATTCCCAGTTTAAAAGACAATGCTTTCAATGTTTTTAGGGACTACGTGCATATATTCCCATCATGGGAAGATTATAGTGAAGACAAACACCATTTTCACATCTTCTTGTCCAACTTACGTGTAAGTGCTATTATTCATGGTTATTATTTTCCTGTTTTCTGCTGATTGAACACATCAATGATTTACATTACATTGTTGTAACTAGGCAAGGGTCAATCTAGATAGTCATGACGAGCAAAGCTTGCTTGTGCTTTTCAAGGAAGCATTGCAGCAGTATCGGTGTTACCTGAGGAAATCACACTTTGATGGCAAGTCTATAAACGAATTTCCGGTGAAGTCTCCTGTGCTAAATTTAGAAGACATTGAATGGAAAAACCTTGTTATGCATTGGTCTCGTTCCTAGGATGAGGTACTGTCTATGAAATCACATGACAATTTGAACTTCTACTTTTCCGCATGTGCCTTACGGATCTTTTTTGCAGGAAATCTGCTCGAAGAAGAATTCCAGTTTGACAAGAACGACAGGATATCGCAAATATGCTGCCGCTGCTTTGCTCTTCTTAGTACCTGTTGTCATGTATCACTGTACTTGCATACATACCTGGTTCATTATGTGACAGCAGTACGCATGATAGCTTGCTTATCAATTGTTCGCTCCAAATTATCTGATCTGTATGAATGGTTACATTAGTGTAGAATATATCCAATGCCAATGTTTTTTAGCTCTGCATTGTTCTTGTAAGTACATGTTGTCCTTTATCAGTGTACTTATAATGATAGGTAGTTGTTCATGTACCATCACTCTGCTGCTTATTTTCCTTTGCCCTCCATTTTCTACACATCAGATCTATATTTACTCTTACCATAAGGTTGGTACTGAAGAAGTTTAGTTGTGCATTGCTCTTGGATGTACCTTTTGCCTATATCGCTGCACTTACATTTATAACTACTGTAACATCCCAAATTTTCAATTTGGAATGTTATACATTAGGTCATCATGCATATTATATTTTATTTTGCTTTTGGTTTTGATCCTAGAAAATCCTAAGCAACTCAAGGACCCACGGAGAGAGTTGGGGATTTCGTTATTTACATATTTGAGTTTTCTCAAATTATGTAAACAGGATCATTTGATTTTATTTATTTTATCATCAATTATTTCTATTACAAAAATATGAGAGAGGGAATAAAATGACTTTCCCAAAATATAGAAATAATGAGGATTTAATAAAAAATCAAATAAGTTTTATTTTGGAGTTTTTCGGTATTTTTATTTGAATTTAGGAAAAATGCGCGTTTTCCAAAGTTGTAGTTTGGGCCCAGATAAATGTTCACATTATCGGGCTTGATTTTAGGAACCCGGCAAAATTTATTTCGTGATTTTTGGAGTCCGTTAGTATTTATTTTTATTTTTCTTCCAAGCGAAATTTAAAAAAAAACTGGAACCGACTCCGGGCCGTACCCGGCCAGGAAACCGCCGGCCAGGCCTTTATATAGCGCCCGCCCGGGCGAGAGAGAGAGCCAACCCAGCCCTGCGAAACCCTAGCCGCCGCCGCCTTTAGCCGCCGCCGCCGCCCGCCGCCGCCGCCCGCCGGAGCCGCGCGCCTTTCGAGGTTCGCCGCCGCCTCATTTTCCGTGCTGTTTAAAAAAAATTCTGTTCGTTGCTTTTCTTTTTCATCAGATTTTCGCGGTTATTTTCTGATCGCGATTTCTGATCCAATTTTCGTTTTAGTATAACTTTTCGCTCGTTTATCGGAATCAGGCGATTCAAGCGCCTGGAGTTTCGTCTCGAAACCCTCTTTCTGAATAATCAACTTAAACAAGTTTTTGCTACTGTAAAATTTTCCCTAGATCCAGATTACTAGTACGAAGTTGTTTCTTTCGCCGTTTGTTTTCTTTTGCTTCGTTCGATTTGATCCTTTTTGCCAACCAGGGTTCTTAAGTTGAACTTTCTGGTTAGATCTTCTATTTGCATTTTACCTGTGCATTAGATGAGTACTTATTGTATGCTTGTTTGTTTGTCTGCGATAGAATACCCGGAGTGCGCCGCCTGTTACGTTGAATCTCTAGGTTTCGCGGATCATCAGCAAGGCAAGTAACACTTTGATCATACCTTTTCTACAACCCAGTTTTATTGCATTAGATCAATCCTCACACATCGCATGATTAGGATCTAATTAAATTGTGGGATGGGAAGTAGATGAGGTAGTACCTATTACCTGTTTATTATCAAACCTTTGGGAGTTACTTCTACGTTTGCTCATTATGCCATGCTATGCTAGTAGACGTGGATTGGGTGAGTGAAATCCATGACAGACGTGAGATTGATAATTAAGGGTTTATCTAAGGTGGCAACCTAACACACATCTGGGTGGATTGAGGCACCTGGGGTTTCCAGGACTTGCCTGTTTTTATTTGGACTGCCACCCAGGCTCAAAGGGATCATGAGATTTTTCATACTAGAAACTTCCGTGTGCAGCCACAAGCCATTATGGGCTCTGGCATAGTTGACTAAGTTGTGCGAACTCTTACAGTGGTAGACTAGCAGATGTAGGGGATGTAGGTGGTACGGTCTACCCGATCGTAAGGTGCTAGCGCTTCTGAAAGACTATGTCTCGGTCATCCGTCTTCTCAAACACCATGTAGTGCGAGAAACCAAACGGAGGCGATCGAGTCTTGTGGGGAAAAGTGCGCAAACCTCTGCAGAGTGTATCAAACTAATCATGATTAGCCATGTCCCCGGTTATGGACATCTTGAGTATCTGGTACCTGGATTATCATGTGAATCTCAACAAGTTACCCTAAATTAATTTTGATGGGTTTTAATGATGTTACTTAATTGGGATTGAGAATGCTGTCAACCATTCTCAATGTTTAACAACCACCATGATAGTAATTAATTTTATTCCTTTGAAGTAGGGAAAAATTGGCTTTACACAAAAACTATAACCATAGAGCTTTCCACCAGCCAAATATGCATTTAGTATAGCTGTTGCATTCCATTACTCTCTGTGTGTTATCTTGCCAGCATATTCCATGTGCTGACCCGTTTTCGGGCTGCAACGTTAATGTTGCAGACTTTTCATACGACGATTAAGGAGTTTTTAGGTCATGGTCCTATACTCAGTATGCCGTTGGAGTTGATGGACTCACTTATCTTCCAAGCCTTCCACTGTTATCGTCACTAGATGGCCTTAAGCCATATTTATTGTAATAAGTTCTCTTTTGAGACACTCGATGTAATAAGTGTGTGATTGCTACTCTGCTATAAATCCTCCGAGTACCGTGTGGTGTCAGCATTACTGATCCAGGGATGACACCGGAGCACAGAGATCAGACTGTTTGAGGTCTGGTCGCTACAGAGATGGTATCAGAGCACACGCTGACTGTAGGACACGGCCACTAAGCTAAAGACCTAGATCACTACTCACTCTCCTCTCTTCTGACTTCTCATCTTTTCTACTCTTTAGGATGGCGGATGCGAGGAACAAGTTCACCCAACCGGACGAAGATACACCCTTTGGACGCCACTTGAAGGAAGTCACTAGATACCTGAACATAGGAGTACCAAGCTTCACGGGAACCTACAACGCCACTTTACCTGAAGAAGAGCGCTGGATGATTCAAGTTCAAATTCCAGGAAGGACGTTCATGCCAGTCACTGAGCCCATAGAGTTTTCTTTTGATGCACCCACTTGGAGTCTAGGAAAGAGTATGGCAACTCAGATCACCATGGGACGCATTGGAGAAGTCTACCACAAGGATCTTAAGGATACTATCTACCAGATTTGTGGGCACCGAGATGAACACTAGGAGATGATCAGCACCAGGAAAGATAGATCAATTGCAGCTTTTATCTAGGAGTTAAACCAGCACATTCGACGACAGGAGAATCAGATGTGCGCCGACATGATAGACTGAAGAAGGCTAAGACTAGAATCAAGGAACTAGAGGAAGAACTCAAGGCTACACGTGAAGATTATGAAGAAGAAATTGAAGTATTGGTGGAGAAGAATGACGATCTGATCAAGAAGATTGGAATATTTATGGGAGGCCCTATGCCCATAGATGAAGACGAAGAACCCAAGGAGATTAGCCCGGAAGATTACATCATCATTGACGGCACCGACTCGGAACAAGATAGTAGCGATGATGACTATGTGGATGAAGCAGGAGCCGATATCATGGAGTCTACAACCGTAGAATATTTCTAGTAGACCACCTCATCAGTAGTAGTAGTCCACCATGTAAATATAGTAGTCCGAGCACTCTTGCGATAGTTAGATCTATTGTATGCCTTTGTTTGATTGAATGAAGTGAAATTGTGTGCTTTTGCCTCATGTGCATATGGGTAGTGTTTTCCCTTTAGACCCCCTCTATTCTTATATCTCATCTTTTCTAAACCCTCAGATGCCTCCGAGACGTGACCCCGGATTTGCTTTTCCGCCGGAGCTCACCCAGTTGATCCAACAGCAGAACACCTTGATGTAGTTGCTAGTTCAGAATCAGAATCAGGGGAACAACAACAACAACCCACCACCACCACCACCACCACCTGTTGACCACTTAGCCCGTTTTCTTAGGCTGAATCCGTCGGTGTTTTCTAGTAGCAGCGAGCCGATAGTAGCAGATGATTGGCTCCGCAAGATAGCTAGGGAGTTGACCACAGCAGGATGCACAGATGTGGAGAAGGTTAAGTTTGCCGCACATCAGTTAGAAGGACCCGCAGCATCTTGGTGGGAGAATTTCACAGCCACCTTCCCAGTTGACACTGTCACATGGGACCAGTTTCAGCAGGCTTTTTGTACTGCCCATGTTTCAGCAGGAGCAATGGCCATGAAGAAGCGTGAGTTTCGTAACTTGCGCCAAGGAGGACGGACAGTTGGCTAGTATGTGGAGGAGTTTAGTAAGCTAGCACGTTATGCCCCAGATGACGTTGCTACAGATGCAGCTAAGCAGGAGAAATTCCTGGAAGGATTGAATGATGAGTTGAGTATGCAGTTGATGGTAGCCACCTTCAACAACTACCAGGAGTTGGTAGATCGTGCTCTTATGATTGAAGGGAAGCAGCAGCAAATTGAGAACCGCAAGAGGAAGTATGGACAAGGAAAGTATAATTCAGGAGCTCAGCAGAAGCCTCGTTTTACCCCTAGACCGGGAGGACATTTTCAGCATACCCATGGAGTAGGTAGCTCGCACAATCACAATGGCACCAAGAATGGTAATGGGAATGGAGGAAGTAATGGACATAACCGTAGCACCCCATCAACCCCAGCCAAGAAGGACCTAAGCCAAGTCACTTGCTATAAGTGTTCGAAGCCAGGACATTATGCAAATGAATGTCCTGAGGGCCAAAACGGCAATGGAAGTTCTGGGAAGAAGCCGAACCCTTTCAACAGGGGACAGGTGAACCACGTTAACGTGGAGGAGGTTGAGGCTCAGCCCGATGCAGTAATAGGAGCGGAGTACATGGCCAGTCAAGGATGTTTTCAAGTGCCATTAAGTATAGGAAGGCATGTTTTCCCAACGGATTTAATTATTTTGGAATCCCAAGGTTTGGATGTGATTCTTGGTATGGATTGGTTGTCGATGTATGGAGGAAACATCGATTGCGCCAGTAAGACAATTTTGCTCACAACACCAGAAGGAAGAAGGATCAAGTATGTATCCCGACATGCGCCAAACAGGACACAAGTAAATTCCTTATCAGGAGTTGTGCAGGAGGAAGTACCAGTGGTAAAGGATTTTCCTGATGTATTTCCCGAAGATTTGCCAGGCATGCCACCGGATAGAGACATTGAGTTTTTGATTGAGCTTTTGCCAGGCACTGGGCCAATATCAAAGAGACCATATAGGATGCCAGCAAAAGATTTGGTGGAAATTAAGAAGCAGATTAAGGAGTTACTGGATAAGGGATATATTCGCCCAAGTTCTTCGCCTTGGGGATCACCAGTACTTCTAGTGGAGAAGAAGGATGGATCGTTAAGAATGGTTGTTGATTATCGAGGATTGAACGAAGTAACAATCAAGAACAAGTACCCGCTACCAATGATCAATGATCTGTTTGACCGATTGCAAGGAGCTAAAGTGATTTCCAAGATCGATTTGCGATCAGGATACCACTAGTTGAAGATTCGAGAACAGGATATTCCGAAGACAGCTTTTACCACCAGATATGGACTGTATGAGTATACCGTTATGTCATTTGGTCTGACTAACGCGCCTGCCTATTTTATGAACATGATGAACAAAGTGTTTATGGAGTTTTTGGATAAGTTCGTCGTAGTGTTCATTGATGATATCCTGGTTTATTCAAAGAATGAAGAGGAACATAAGGAACATTTGCGTTTGGTACTTGGAAAGCTCAGAGAACATCAATTATATGTCAAGTTCAGCAAATGTGAATTTTGGTTGAAGGAAGTAGGATTCCTCGGACATGTTATATCCGGAGAAGGTATAGCAGTAGATCCCGCTAAAGTTGAAACCGTGACCAAGTGGGAAGCCCCAACAATAGTTGGAGAGATCCGGAGTTTTCTTGGACTCGCAGGATACTACCGGAGATTTATTGAGAATTTCTCAAAGATTGCAAAGCCTATGACGGAGTTGCTGAAGAAGGATACTAAGTTCAAATGGACGGATGAGTGTGAGGCAAGTTTTCAGGAATTGAAGAAACGTTTGGTTACCTCACCAGTGTTGATTTTGCCAGATCAAACCAAGGATTATGAGGTGTATTGCGACGCTTCACGTCGAGGACTTGGATCAGTGCTTATGCAGGAAGGGAGAGTTGTTTCGTATGCTTCACGGCAACTGAAGCCTCACGAATTAAATTATGCCACGCATGATTTGGAGTTAGCAGCCGTAGTGCATGCATTGAAGACATGGAGACGTTTCCTCATTGGAAATCATTGTGAGGTGTACACGGATCATAAGAGTTTGAAGTACATTTTCACACAGAAGGAGTTAAACCTCAGACAAAGGAGATGGTTGGAGCTTATCAAGGATTATGATATGAGATTGCATTATCATCCCAGGAAGGCTAATGTAGTAGCTGACACATTAAGCCGCAAGAGCCATGTCAATACGTTAATGACGGTACCCAAGGAGTTAGCAGAAAATCTTCATGAACTATGTGTGGAAATAGTTCCGAGAGGCTATGTAGCAACGTTGGAAATTCAGTCAACTTTGATGGATAGAATCAGAGAAGCTCAGAAAACTGACAAAGAGATTGCCGCTATAAAGGAGAAACTGAGCAAGGGAAAAGCTAAAGGATTTCGTGAGGATGAGCACGACACCCTATGGTTTGAAGACCGTGTTTATGTACCCAATGACCCGGAGATCAGAAAGTTGATTCTGCAAGAGGCACATGATTCACCGTATTCGATTCACCCAGGAAATACCAAGATGTATTTGGATTTGAAGGATATTTTCTGGTGGACCGGAATGAAGAAAGATATTGTGGAGCATGTAGCAGTTTGTGACGTATGTCAGAGAGTAAAGGCAGAGCATCAGAAGCCAGCAGGATTGTTGCAACCATTGCCGATACCCGAATGGAAGTGGGATAAGCTAGGCATGGATTTTATCATGGGATTACCAAGGACTCATTCAGGCTATGACTCGATTTGGGTTGTAGTCGATCGATTAACGAAGGTAGCACATTTCATCCCAGTAAAGACCACTTACACCAGTGCTAAGTTGGCAAAGATATACATGACCAGGATCGTATGTTTGCATGGAGTTCCAAGGAGCATCGTATCAGATAGAGGAACCTAGTTTACCTCAAAGTTCTGGAAGCAGTTGCATGAGACTTTGGGTACTAGGCTAGAATTTAGTACAGCTTTTCATCCGCAGACAGATGGACAGACCGAGAGAGTCAATCAGATTTTGGAGGATATGCTGAGAGCTTGTGCGCTAGATTATGGATCTAGTTGGGACGATAATTTGCCATATGCAGAGTTCTCTTACAATAATAGCTATCAGACCAGTTTGAAGATGGAACCTTTCGAGGCTTTGTACGGAAGGAGGTGCAGGACACCGTTGTCATGGGACGAAGTTGGAGACCGCCAGTTGTTTGGACCAGATCTGATTAAGGAGTCTGAACAGAAGGTGAAGTTGATTCGCGATAGGCTCAAGGTAGCCCAGTCTCGACAGAAGAGTTATGCAGATTCAAAACGCAAAGAGACAGTTTACAAAGTTGGAGACAAAGTTTATCTTCGAGTATCCCCACTTCAAGGGATTAAGCGCTTTGGAGTTAAGGGGAAGTTAGCGCCACGATTTGTAGGACCATATCGAGTCTTGGAGCGTATGGGAGAAGTGGCTTACAAGTTGGAATTGCCAGAAGTATTGGCGGGAGTGCATGATGTGTTCCACATTTCTCAGTTGAAGAAGTGTCACACGGAGATGGCTGACATAGCTTTGAGAGACACAGTGCCATTAGAAGCAATTCAGTTGGACAATAATTTGACCTATGAGGAGAAACCGGTCAAGATCCTCGAGTTTGCCAGTCGAGTTACTCGTAGCAAAGTTATCAAGTTTTGCAAAGTTCAATGGAGCCACCACACGGAGGATGAAGCCACCTGGGAGCGAGAGGAAGATTTTCTCAAAGACCACCCTCACCTATTTTCTAGCCAACCCGAATCTCGAGGGCGAGATTCATCTTAAGGGGGGTAGGTTTGTAACATCCCAAATTTTCAATTTGGAATGTTATACATTAGGTCATCATGCATATTATATTTTATTTTGCTTTTGGTTTTGATCCTAGAAAACCCTAAGCAACTCAAGGACCCACGGAGATAGTTGGGGATTTCGTTATTTACATATTTGAGTTTTCTCAAATTATGTAAACAGGATCATTTGATTTTATTTATTTTATCATCAATTATTTCTATTACAAAAATATGAGAGAGGGAATAAAATGACTTTTCCAAAATATAGAAATAATGAGGATTTAATAAAAAAATCAAATAAGTTTTATTTCGGAGTTTTTCGGTATTTTTATTTGAATTTAGGAAAAAATGCGCGTTTTTCAAAGTTGTATTTTGGGTCCAGATAAATGTTCACATTATTGGGCTTGATTTTATGAACCCGGCAAAATTTATTTCGTGATTTTTGGAGTCCGTTTAGTATTTCCTTTTATTTTTCTTCCGAGCGGAATTTTAAAAAAAATGGAACCGACTTCGGGCCGTACCCGGCCAGGAAACCGCCGGCCAGGCCTTTATATAGCGGCCGCCCGGGCGAGAGAGAGAGCCAACCCAGCCCCTGTGAAACCCTAGCCGCCACCGCCTTTAGCCGCCACCGCCGCCGCCGCCGGAGCCGCGCGCCTTTCGAGGTTCGCCGCCGCCTCGTTTTCCGTGCTGTTAAAAAAAATTCTGTTCGTCATTTTTCTTTTTCGTCGGATTTTCGTGGTTATTTTCTGATCGCGATTTCTGATCCGATTTTCGTTTTAGTATAACTTTTCGCTCGTTTATCGGAATCAGGTGATTCAAGCGCCTGGAGTTTCGTCTCGAAACCCTCTTTCCGAATAATCAACTTAAACAAGTTTTTGCTACTGTATAATTTGCCCTAGATCCAGATTACTAGAACGAAGTTGTTTCTTTCGCCGTTTGTTTCTTTTGCTTCGTTCGATTTGATTCTTTTTGCCAACCAGGGTTCTTAAGTTGAACTTTCTGGTTAGATCTTCTATTTGCGTTTTACCTGTGCATTAGATGAGTACTTATTGTATGCTTGTTTGTTTGTCTGTGATAGAATACCCGGAGTGCGCCGCCTGTTACGTTGAATCTCTAGGTTTCGCGGATCATCAGCAAGGCAAGTAACACTTTGATCATACCTTTTCTACAACCCAGTTTTATTGCATTAGATCAATCCTCACACATCGCATGATTAGGATCTAATTAAATTGTGGGATGGGAAGTAGATGAGGTAGTACCTATTACCTGTTTATTATCAAACCTTTGGGAGTTACTTCTACGTTTGCTCATTATGCCATGCTATGCTAGTAGACGTGGATTGGGTGAGTGAAATACATGACAGATGTGAGATTGATAATTAAGGGTTTATCTAAGGTGGCAACCTAACACACATCTAGGTGGATTGAGGCACCTGGGGTTTCCAGGACTTGCCTGTTTTTATTTGGACCGCCACCCAGGCTCAAAGGGATCATGAGATTTTTCATACTAGAAACTTCCGTGTGCAGCCACAAGCCATTATGGGCTCTGGCATAGTTGACTAAGTTGTGCGAACTCTTACAGTGGTAGACTAGCAGATGTAGGGGATGTAGGTGGTACGGTCTACCCAATCGTAAGGTGCTAGCGCTTCTGAAAGACTATGTCTCGGTCATCCGTCTTCTCAAACACCCTGTAGTGCGAGAAACCAAACGGAGGCGATCGAGTCTTGTGGGGAAAAGTGCGCAAACCTCTGCAGAGTGTATCAAACTAATCATGATTAGCCGTGTCCCCGGTTATGGACATCTTGAGTATCTAGTACCTGGATTACCATGTGAATCTCAACATGTTACCCTAAATTAATTTTGATGGGTTTTAATGATGTTACTTAATTGGGATTGAGAATGCTGTCAACCATTCTCAATGTTTAACAACCACCATGATAGTAATTAATTTTATTCCTTTGAAGTAGGGAAAATTGGCTTTATGCAAAAACTATAACCATAGAGCTTTCCACCAGCCAAATATGCATATAGTATAGCTGTTGCATTCCATTACTCTCTATGTGTTATCTTGCCAGCATATTCCATGTGCCGACCCGTTTTCGGGCTGCAACGTTAATGTTGCAGACTTTTCAGACGATGATTAAGGAGTTTTTCGGTCGTGGTCCTATACTCAGTGATGCCGTTGGAGTTGATGGACCCACTTATCTTCCAAGCCTTCCGCTGTTATCGTCACTAGATGGCCTTAAGCCATATTTATTGTAATAAGTTCTCTTTTGAGACACTCAATGTAATAAGTGTGTGATTGCTACTCTGCTATAAATCCTCCGAGTATTGTGTGGTTTCAGCATTACTGATCCAGGGATGACACCGGAGCACAGAGATCAGACTGTTTGAGGTCTGGTCGCTACAGCTACTTGGTTATGTAGCATCACTCTTCATCTTATCTTAAATATTCTCCACTTTTTCATATATTATCACATCTATATTTAAACTTAACAAAATGTAGAATAAAGGCAATGCTTTTGAAGAAGATTTTGTGGTAAACTTCTTGAATTGCCCCCCCCCCATCAGCATGGACAAGGCCTTTATAGAGCCTGCCTTCACCAATAATGTAAGTTTGTCCATCTCAAGCCTTCAAACTTTGTTGTATATATTTGGTTAGGCATGACTGCAACAGCTGTTTATTTTTGGTGTTTGCATCAAATTGCTTGTTTAAAGTTTATTATATAGTTCATAAACAAAAGTTTGTCCTTTCTCAATTTAAGTTTTCAGTTGTACAACCAAGTTCCTTCTTCATACCATGTAAATTAAACTATACAGAGCAAGTGATCTTCTTTTGCACTACATGTATGCTTCTGTTCTTCATCCATAATCCTGTGGTGTGGTGAACCTACCCACTACAGCATAATGTCATATTCTGCAATGTCTTAACTATGAACAATGTCATATCATTCTACTATTATTTAAACCGTCTCTTTATTTGCCAACCTAAAATGGTATAAATTGACAGCGCACTAACCATTGATACTTAT
Source organism: Triticum aestivum (assembly GCF_018294505.1). Taxonomy (NCBI): domain Eukaryota; kingdom Viridiplantae; phylum Streptophyta; class Magnoliopsida; order Poales; family Poaceae; genus Triticum; species Triticum aestivum. The sequence continues at coordinate 146,410,036 of NC_057797.1, forward strand.
GAGTTCTTGATCTGTAATCCAGTGGTGTCGTGAAGCTGCCAACTCCTTCACAATGTCATTTCCTGCCATGTCTTGATCTGAACAATACCATATTGTGTTAATGCAATTTTAAACTATGTCACTTTATTCGTCAGTAAGAAATGTGATGAATTGTCAGCACTGATACTTTTATGTGCAAAACCTGTCATCTGTCTGCTTGTTTATCTTTCAGAGTGAGGAAGATATAAGTGTTGAACAAGCACAGTCTTATCATCTTGCTCAGTTGCTTGCGCTGCAGCTCCCCAGCAGGGCTAACCTTTCTTGAACTCTATTGAAGTGCTGTCGGTTTTGTATATTATTTTGTCAACGTATTTATTTGCACTGGTGGCGATCTTTGATGCCCAGTGTATGTAATCTGCTGTCTGCTTGTGCTTTATTATCATAGTGGCGAACTTTGATGCCCAGTGGATGTAATATGCCGTAATTTCTTTATTGTATAGTCTAGGTTTTTTCTTATTCACGACGCTGCAGTTATTTTACTGTATATATACCATGTCTTCGCAGTAAACTGGCCAAACCGTAAAATTACGATACATAATCAGGCCGTCATGCAATCACGATGTAAGTTGGGCCTGAAACGTGCCGAACAGCTCACGGGCCGGCAGCAGCCTGAAATGAACCCCGACCCATGATTGTGCGAATCAAATCACGGGCTTTTAACAGGCCAAAATTGTCTCGGTCCTTGTTTGGCCCAATTAGATATCGGCTGTGAGCAGGCCGGATGCAAACCGGGTCGTAGTTAGGCCCAACTATATGACGGGCTTTTAACAGGCCGAAATTAATATAGGGCTGAAATGTTAAACAGACCCTTAATAGGCCAAAACTAATATCAAGCCGAATTATTAAGTGGGCCTTTAGCAAGTGGGCCCAAAAACATAGTGTCTAGTTAACGGGCCGAATCTGATATGGGCCATAATTGAGCCCAAAGCCTATTAAAGGGCCGGACCTGATCTGGGCCGTAATTTGGCCCAGAACGTGGTAGGATTTTAACGGGCCGGATCTCATATGGGCCACTATTAGGCCCGGAGCGTGGCAGGCCATTAATGGACCGGATTAAATATGGGCCGGCATTTGACCCAAAACATGGCAGCTAGTTAATGGGCTAGCCTACTAGGGTCCTCAAAGTCTTGTGGGCCTATAGCTGGGCCGGCCCATTAATGTCGGCGAAATCTCATGGGCCTTTAGTTGGGCCGGCCCATTATGATCCGCAAGAATCTTGTGGGCCTTTACCTGGGCCGGCCCATTATGGCACACAAAAACCTTGTGGGCATTTACCTGGGACGGCCCATTATGGCCCACAAAATCTTGTGAGCCTTTAGCTGGGCCAGCCCATTATGGTCCGCAAAATCTTGTGGGCCTTTAGCTGGGCCGGCCAATTAGGGTCTGGGAAATCTTATGGGCCTTCAGTTGGGCCAGCCCATTTAAACTTGATGAGCCGGTCCACGTGTCAACATATCATAGGCGCGTCTCGCCCACTGGATGAGTGACACCTGTGCCAACGCGGACCTGACATGTGTCTCCTCCAGCCAATGATGATTTTACGCGTGGAAAATCGCCATAGGTCGGGGCTGTTAAAGGGTTATCGGATCCAAAATCCGACCCGATAGCTTAACGGCGTTCCGTTACGGTGGATGCCACGTGTCGGTCACCCTTGACGACAGCACTTCTGTGACGCGCGATTTATCGTCATGGAAGTGGACACTTCCCTGATGATAATTTTGGTAATGTCATGGAACACTTCTACGACAGCACAGGTATGACTATCTTGATTCTGTCATAAATTTGTCATGGATGTACATGCATGACAAAAAATGCGACCTACTGTGACAAACACGTATCATCACGGAAGTGTATTTTTTTGTAGTGCACCTTTGTGGAGACCATGAAGGGATTGCAGCAGGGGTGGTTCTACGTCACGGAACCCCGTGATTCCACGTGGGCCGCTCCTCCCGAGTTCAAGTCCGGGCCTCCACTGCGGATGACATCCTGGCTCAACAAGGGCCTAGACTGGGCATCATCCGATGAGGTGACAACGCTGCAGATGTGCATCAAGAGTATGGTAGACAAGAACACCAGTCTTGCTAGAGTGATCCAAGTAATGCTCTTTCGTCGGATTCTGCCCTGCCAAGGCCGGACTCGGCACATGTGGGAGTTCTACCCGGCCGGTCCCCGGACCCTGCGGTGATTCTTTGGCATGGAGCACGAAGACATGTGGAAGTTGCTATTCAATACCCAAAAATCGTGGCTGAAAACGACCGAAGACCTCGGCCTCGACCGTACTCATGCAGCGTTCCCTGTAAGTTTCCACGATAACTTTACCATTTGTAAATCCAAGGGGCATACTAAGCTTTCCATCCTTCTCACGGGGATGGACGAAGAAGGCGGAGCGGATTTACTGTCCGGCTCCGCTACCCGAAGACCCAGCCATCCCTCTGCTAAAGAGGATGTTGGTTTCGGCACCCTATTAGGCGCCAGAAAAGAAGGCCAAGAAGAAGGGCAAGGAGGACAAAAGTGGACTTCATCCTAAGGGCGCTTCGGATGTAGTGTCCGAAGACACCAAGACGCACTCCTCCCCTGACAAAGACGAGGAGGAGTAAGAGAGTAATTCTCCCCTTAAGGGGGAAAGAAGAAAAGGGGGGCTTCCGCAGATCTGGAGGCAGAGGCATCCAAGAAAGGGAGAATTTCCCTCACAGATGACTCCGAATTGGATGCCGATGAGTGGCGCCCTAGGCCGAAGCCCCTGGCCAAATCGTAAGTACCCCGAAGGTATTTGTAATTATATACTTTTCTGCCTTGTGATTGTAATATACTGAATTACATGATGTAGTTCGGCCCGCGTCCACCCCCAGCAATCCTCATCTTCGGGGAATTCGCTGGATCCAAAAGTCATGGACAGCGGGTCGCCTCCGCCGGCCTCCTCCCCCAAAAGCTACGGACAATGCTGAAGTGCTGTCTCGAAGGACCTCCCGGGTCAGGGAGAGGTGCGGGAAGCCATCGAGGTGGCGCCAGAGGGCGATACCTCTGCTGCCGGAAACACGGGGGTGCCGGCTCCTATGGAGACTGGCGACGGGGACCATGCCCAATTCGGTCCCCCACCGAATACTATTCTGGAGACCTATACGGATCTGGAGTTAGGAAGGCAACCTCCTTCGAAAGAAGGGGGTGCGCAAATCCCACCGGCGACCTCCGTCAATCCGGAGGCGCCGGATACTCTGATGGAAGCACTTCGGAGTGTTGTCATTGCAGAAGAACACCGTACCCTAAAAGCGGATTGAACGAGGCCTACACTAGCCTTCTGAGAGGCTTTGAGGTATGTAGTATATTTCTTTTTAGCTATATAAGAAAAATATCTGTGTATAGATAGTAGCCCCTGAGACTATGTTCGGTGTTCATAAAGAAAGGTCGAACATAGGATCTAAGTACTCGTACAGGAGATTAACATACATATATGTTTGAATCAAATAGGTTGTGACGCAAGCGTCAGCTTCCCATGTCGCCGAAGCATCTGAGCTGAGGCGGAAGTTAGCGGAAAAGCAATGTATGTAATACCAGAAATTCGTCTGACATAATATCAACGATAATTTGTCATATGAAATAAGTGTTATAACTTTGCTCACACCTGATGCGTCTGCGGTTGAGACCCTCAAGAGCGCACTGGCCGAGGCCAAGAAAGAGGCAAAGGAGGAACGGGCCACCCGCCTGAAGCATGAGTCAAGGGTGGAGGAAGTACAGCAAGAACTCAAGGATGCTATAAGCAAATGTGAGTCCTTAGAGCACGAAGTTTCAGATCAAAAATACGAACTTGCTAAGGCTCTCCAAAGTGCTCAGGAGGCCTGGACTGAAGCCCAAAACGCCTGACAGGAGATCCAAGAGGCGAAGAAAATTGTAGCTGGTAAGGCCTTTAACATGCAAAGCAAATTTGTGAGGAAGAGATACATCTTACTGACCCGGATTTTGAGTTCTCCAGGAGCGTTTGCGGACCTGCCCCGGAGTGTTGCCGACGCTGCAGAGTTCTTCCGAGCCGAAGAGGGGAGCTCAATGGAAAAGCTATTCTGGTCACAGTATCTTGCGCCTGAGCATCCCGTGCCCCTCAGCGATCAGCTGAAGCAGTTGGCCGAACTGCATAGGGTGGCCGGATTGGCCATGAGGGATTTTATAATCCGCCTGTGGCATGCCGAACACATGCCCAGTAGCTACTTTGGGCTCGTGAAGCGGCTGGTCAGTGCCTGCTGATACGTCCATTTTGCATCATGCTTTTATTTCAATATTTATTGCACTATGGGTTGTTATTACACATTATGTCACAATACTTATGCCTATTCTCTCTTATTTTACAAGGTTTACATAAAGAGGGAGAATGCCGGCAGCTCAGATTCTGGGCTGGAAAAGGAGCAAATATTGTTGGGGATCGTAGCAGAAATTTAAAATTTTCTATGCATCACCAAGATCAATCTATGGAGTCATCTAGCAACGAGAGGGAGAGGAGTGCATCTACATACCCTTGTAGATCGCGAGCGGAAGCGTTCAAGAGAACGGGGTTGATGGAGTCGTACTCGACGTGATCCAAATCACCGATAATCCTAGCGCCGAACGGACGGCACCTCCGCGTTCAACACACGTACGGAGTGGAGACATCTTCCGCGCCTTGATCCAGCAAGGAGGAGGAAGAGGTTGAGGAAGAGAGGTCCAACAGAAGCACGACGGCGTGGTTGTGGTGGAGTGACAGTACTCCGGCAGGGCTTCGCCAAGCTCTTAACGGAGGAGGAGAGGTGTTGGGGAGGGGAGGGGCTGCGCCTTTGATGTGGTGTGTAGACCCTAAGGGGCTGCACCAGAGACATGTATTACAATTTCCGGATAACACAATTATAGCATGAACAATAGAAAATTATCGTGAACAAGGAAATATAATAATAACCATTTTATTATTGCCTCTAGGGCATATTTCCAACAGTCTCCCACTTGCACTAGAGTCAATAATCTAGTTACATTGTGATGAATCGAACACCCATAGAGTTCTGGTGTTGATCATGTTTTGCTCGAGGAAGAGGTTTAGTCAATGGATCTGCGACATTCAGGTCCGTATGCACTTTACAAATATCTATGTCTCCATTTTGAATATTTTCACACATGGAGTTGAAGCGACGCTTGATATGCCTGGTCTTCCTGTGAAACCTGGGCTCTTTGGCAAGGCCAATAGCTCCAGTGTTGTCACAGAAGAGAGTCATCGGGCCCGACGCATTGGGAATAACTCCTAGGTCGGTAATGAACTCCTTTATCCAGATTGCTTCTTGTGCTGCCTCCGAGGCTGCCATGTACTCCGCTTCACATGTAGATACCGCCACGACGCTTTGCTTGCAACTGCACCAGCTGACTGCCCCACCATTCAAAATATACATGTATCCAGTTTGTGACTTAGAGTCATCCAGATCTGTGTCGAAGCTAGCATCGACGTAACCCTTTATGACAAGCTCTTCATCACCTCCATAAACGAGAAACATATCCTTAGTCCTCTTCAGGTACTTCAGGATATTCTTGACCATTGTCCAGTGTTCCATGCCAGGATTACTTTGGTACCTTCCTACCAAACTTATGGCAAGGTTTACATCAGGTCTGGTACACAGCATGGCATACATGATAGACCCTATGGTCGAGGCATAGGGGACGACACTCATCTTTTCTCTATCTTCTGCCATGGTCGGGCATTGAGCCGTGCTCAATCTCATACCTTGCAATACAAGCAAGAACCCCTTCTTGGACAGATCCATATTGAACTTATTCAATATCTAGTCAAAGTACGTACTTTGTGAAAGACCAATGAGGCGTCTCGATCTATCTCTATAGATCTTGATGCCTAATATATACGCAGCTTCTCCAAGAATTCTATATCATTTCCCCAGTTTTGGGTTTTAGTTCCTACTCGTGCCACGAACAAGCTTTCTTAGTTGCAAAGTAAAGACAGATCGAATAGGCATACTTTTCTTGTGTAGCCCTATGATTTTATAGATTTAAAAGAATGCACGAGCGGGCGAAGTATTTCCAACTCAAATGTATCTTCTCCTGCAACCAAACCAGCATTTTCATTTCCATGTATGTGTTGACCATCATTTGTTGCTACATGGAACGAAAAAAATGGCATGCATGCACGCCCCAAATCATATGCTGCTTTCACAATATAGTCATCACGTAATACGGAGTAATTAGAGACATGTCGATCGTCACATGCGATGTATAGAATAGTATGTCATCCACATATGATATGAGAAATGCTACAGAGCTCCCACTCACTTTCTTGTAAACACAGGCTTCTCCATAAGTCTGCGTAAACCCAAACGCTTTGATCATCTCATCAAATCGAATGTTCCAACTCCGAGATGCTTGCACCAGCCCATAGATTGAGCGTTGGAGCTTGCACACCTTGTCAGCATTCTTAGGATCGACAAAACCCTTCGGCTGCATCATATACAATTCTTCCTTAAGGAAACCATTAAGGAATGCCGTTTTGATGTACATTTTCCATATCTCATAATCATAGAATGCGGCAATTGCTAACATGATTCAGACGGACTTCTGCTTCGCTACGGGTGAGAAAGTCTCATCGTAGTCAACCCCTTGAACTTGTTGATAACCCTTAGCGACAAGCCGAGCCTTATAGATGGTCACATTACCACCCATGTCTGTCTTCTTCTTAAAGATCCATTTATTTTCTATGGCTCGCCGATCATTGGGCAAGTCAGTCAAAGTCCATACTTCGTTTTCATACATGGATCCTATCTCGGATTTCATGGCTTCCAGCCATCTGTCGGTATCTGGGCCCGCCATTGCTTCTTCATTGTTCGAAGGGTCACCATTGTCTAACAACATGATTTCCAGGATAGGGTTACCGTACCACTCTGGTGCGGAACGTGTCCTTGTGGACCTACGAAGTTCAGTAGCAACTTGATCTGAAGTTTCATGATCATCATCATTAACTTCCTCTCTAGTTGGTGCAGGCACCTCAGAAACATTTTCTTGAGCTGCGCCACTCTTCGGTTCAAGAGGCAATACTTCATCAAGTTCTATTTTCCTCCCACTTACTTCTTTTGAGAGAAACTATTTCTCTAGAAAGGATCCATTCTTGGCAACAAAGATCTTGCCTTCGGATCTGAGGTAGAAGGTATACCCAATAGTTTCGTTAGGGTATCCTATGACTACACATTTTCTGATTTGGGTTCGAGCTTTAAAGCTTGAAGTTTCTTGACATAAGCATCGCATCCCCAAACTTTCAAAAATGATAGCTTAGGTTTCTTACCAAACCACAATTCATATGGTGTCGTCTCAAAGGATTTCGACGGAGCCCTATATAAAGTGAATGTGGCAGTCTCTATAGCATAACCCCGAAATGATAGCGGTAGATCGGTAAGAGACATCATAGATCGCACCATATCCAATAGGGTGTGATTACGACATTCGGACACACCATTACGCTGTGGTGTTCTAGGCGGCGTGAGTGTGAAACTATTCCACATTTCCTTAAGTGCGTGCCAAATTCGTGACTCAAATATTCTCCCCCACGATCTGATCGTAAGAACTTGATTTTCCTGTCACATTGATTCTCAACCTCACTCTGAAATTCCTTGAACTTTTCAAAGATCTCAGACTTGTGTTTCATTAAGTAGACATACCCATATCTACTCAATTCATCAGTGAGGGTGAGAACATAACGATAGCCACTGCGAGCCTCAACACTCATTGGACCGCACACATCAGTATGTATGATTTCCAATAAGTTGGTTGCTCGCTCCATTATTCTGGAGAACGGAGTCTTGGTCATTTTGCCCATGAGGCATGGTTCGCACGTGTCAAATGATTCATAATCAAGAGACTCCAAAAGTCCATCTGCATGGAGTTTCTTCATGCGTTTAACACCAATGTGACCAAGGCGGCAGTGCCACAAGTATGTGGGACTATCATTATCAACCTTACACCTTTTGGCTTTCACACTATGAATATGTGTAACATCATGTTTGAGATTAAATAAGAATAAACCATTGACCAGTGGGGCATGACCATAAAACATGTCTCTCATATAAATAGAACAACCATTATTCTCAGATTTAAATGAGTAGCCATCTCGCATTAAACGAGATCCAAATACAATGTTCATGCTCAAAGCTGGTACTAAATAATAATTATTGAGGTTTAAAACTAATCCCGTAGGTAAATGTAGAGGTAGCGTGCCGACGGCGATCACATCGACCTTGGAACCATTCCCGACGTGCATCGTCACCTCGTCCTCCGCTAGTCTCCGTTTATTCCGCAGTTCCTGTTTTGAGTTACAGATATGAGCAACTGCACCGGTATCAAATACCTAGGAGCTACTACGAGCGCTGGTTAGGTACACATCAATAACATGTATATCACATATACCTTTGGTATTGCCGGCCTTCTTATCCGCTAAGTACTTGTGGGCAGTTCCGCTTCCAGTGACCATTTCCCTTGCAATAAAAGCACTCAGTCTCACGCTTGGGTCCATTCTTTGGCTTCTTCCCGGCAGCTTGCTTATCGGGTGTGGCAACTCCCTTTTCGTCCTTCTTGAAGTTCTTTTTACCCTTGCCTTTCTTGAACTTAGTGGTTTTATTCACCATCAACACTTGATGTTCCTTTTTGATTTCCACCTTCGCTGATTTCAGCATTGAATATACCTCGGGAATGGTCTTTTCCATCCCCTGCATATTGAAGTTCATCACAAAGCTCTTGTAGCTAGGTGGGAGCGACTGAAGGATTCTGTCAACGACCGCATCATCCGGGAGATTAACTCCTAGCTGAGACAAGCGGTTGTGCAACCCAAACATTTTGAGTATGTGCTCCCTGACGGAACTATTCTCCTCCATCTTACAACTGTAGAACTTGTCAGAGACTTCATATCTCTCGACCCGGCATGAGCTTGGAAAACCATTTTCAGCTCTTGGAACATCTCATATGCTCCGTGTTGCTCAAAACGCTTTTGGAGCCCCGGTTCTAAGCTGTAAAGCATCCCGCACTGAACCAGGGAGTAATCATCACTACGCGTCTGATACGTCTCCATCGTATCTACTTTTCCAAACACTTGTGCCCTTGTTTTGGACTCTATCTTGTATGATTTGAATGGAACTAACCCGGACTGACACTGTTTTCAGCAGAATTACCATGATGTTGTTTTATGTGCAGAAAACAAATATTCTCGGAATGACCTAAAACTCCACGGGAGGTCTTAGAAAAAATAATAAAAAATCCTCGCCAAATATGAAGACCAGGGGGTCCACACCCTTTCCACGAGGGTGGGGGGCGCCCCCCTAGGGCGCGCCCCCTACCTCGTGGGCCCCCTGTTGACCCTCCGACGCCAACTCCAACTCTATATATTTGCTTTCGGAGAGAAAAAAAATCAGAGAGAAGAAATCATCGCGTTTTACGATATGGAGCCGCCGCCAAGCCCTAAAACCTCTCGGGAGGGCTGATCTGGAGTTCGTTCGGGGCTCCGGAGAGGGGGATTCATCGCCGTCGTCATCATCAACCATCCTCCATCACTGATTTCATGATGCTCACCGCCGTGCATGAGTAATTGCATTGTAGGCTTGCTGGACGGTGATGGGTTGGATGAGATTTATCATGTAATCGAGTTAGTTTTGTTAGGGTTTGATCCCTAGTATCCATTATGTTCTGAGATTGATGTTGATATGAATTTGCTATGCTTATTGCTTGTCACTAGGGCCCGAGTGCCATGATTTCAGATCTGAACCTATTATGTTTTGATGAATATATGTGAGTTCTAGATCCTATCTTGCAAGTCTATAGTCACCTACTATGTGTTATGATCCGGCAACCCCGAAGTGACAATAATCGGGACCACTCCCGGTGATGACCATAGTTTAAGGAGTTCATGTATTCACTATGTGCTAATGCTTTGTTCCGATTCTCTATTAAAAGGAGGCCTTAATATCCCTTAGTTTCCAATAGGACCCTGCTGCCACGGGAGGGTAGGACAAAAGATGGCATGCAAGTTCTTTTCTATAAGCACGTATGACTATATACGGAATACATGCCTACATTACATTGATGAACTAGAGCTAGTTCTGTGTCACCCTATGTTATGACTGTTACATGATGAACCGCATTCAGCATAATTATCCATCACTGATCCGGTGCCTACGAGTTTTCCATATACTGGTTTACGCTTATTTACTTTCCCACTTTTACTGTTACAATCACTACAAAATACCAAAAACATTACTTTTGCTATCTTTACTTTTGTTGCCGCTACCGCCACTATCATATTACTTTGCTACTAAACACTTTGCTGCAGATACTAAGTTTCCAGGTGTGGTTGAATTGACAACTCAGCTGCTAATACTTGAGAATATTCTTTGGCTCCCCTTGTGTGGAATCAATACATTTGGGTTGAATACTCTACCCTCGAAAGCTGTTGCGATCCCCTATACTTGTGGGTTATCAAGACTAATTTATGGCGCCGTTGCCGGGGAGCATAGCTCTATTCTTTGAGTCACTTGGGATTTATATCTGCTGGACACTATGAAGAACTTGAGAGATCCTAAAACCAAGATCTATCCCTCAACTACGAGGGGAGGTAAGGAACTGCCATCTAGCTCTGCACTTGATTCACCTTCTGTTATGAGTAAGTTTCCGACACCTACACCTGCTTCTGCTATTCGTTCTGATATGTTGCATGTTATTGATGATGCCACTTCTGCTATGCATGATACTTATGATGAAACTGCTTCTATGCCTGATACTACTGTGCCCCTTTGTGAATTTCTTGATGAACAAATTGCTAAGGCTAGAGAAAGAGAAATTATTGAATCTGAATACGATGATAATAGTGATGATGAAAACATGCCTATTCTTCCTAAAGGTTATCTTTTTGATAGTGTCGTGGTTTTGTCACGGCAGATGTCCTAGAGAAAGGACTTAGTCGTGGAGCCATCGCGACGGGTTATCTTGAAGGGGTTAAAGCAGACACAAGGACGCAAGAGAGTTTATACTAGTTCGGCCCCTTCGATGAAGGTAAAAGCCTACGTCTAGTTGTGATGGAATTGATGGGTGTTTCGATGACTAGGGAGCAAACAAGCTTCGCCTATGTCTCGACTTGTTGTCTGTCGTCCTTGAACCGCCGTCGGGTCGTTGCCTTATATACATGGGTGACGCCCGTAGGTTTACAGAGTCCCAACACCAGCTCATAGATGTGTCCGGTTTGGTCTCTACTTATTCCTAACGTACAATACAAGTTACATATTGACGCCGGTTTACGGCTACAGGCTCTCAACCGATTATGGGTCTTGAGCCCTCATCTACCTTCATGGGCTTTAACATACTTAACTGCTGATGAAGTTAACCCGACCCAGATAGGTCGGTTTATGCCCAGTAATAATATCCCCAACATTAGGCCCCAGATTGATTTGAACAGGTTCATGTCAATCCTTAGCAAAAAATTCAGCTTCAACATCTTCTTGTAGTTTGGTGAACCGCCGTGATGTCATCTTCTCTGATTGCTGTAAACCGGCGTGACGTCATATGTCATCACGAAACTATTCATGATACCTTCTTGTTTAATAGAACTGCGATAATCGAGGCGATAGCTCTGTTTCCAAACTTGCAGCCCCTTGATTTTCGCGCCTGACCCATGTCCCTTGCTTTATAAATAGGACCGAAGGGTCATTTCTTTTTCCCCTTCGTGCCCTTCTGCTTCTTCTTCCTCGCGTCGCCCCGCTTCGGAGCTCCGCCGCCGCCGTCGACCTCTGCACCAACTTTGGCCGCTGCATCAACCTGAGCGTACCAGAGCACCGCGGCGACCTTCCGCTCCTTCCTCAGCTCCGGTAAGTCTTCTATCCTTTTCATCATAGATCTGTTCTAGGGTTTCCATGTTCTCTAGCGTTCATCGCTTGCTTCTTGTTCATATGATAGATCCTTAGACGAGTCTGTGAATCTTCGCTCTGTGTAGCAGTAGTTTTTATCCTCCGTTTTCACTTTCGCATATTAAGACCATAGATCTTATCCGTACCTTTGCTTATTGATTCGGCACTGCTCCTTTTGGGCCTTGAATATTTATCTCCTTTATAAACATGTTCCAGATCCAAAGCTGTAGTATAATCTTGTGAAATCTGTTTTTGCGTACTTACTCATCTGCAGTCTTGACTGTTCAATGCTTAGATCAGGCGGTTTAACTTTGTAGAAAAATTTGACAAACCGGTATATACCATTAGTCCCCTTGTTGAACCGCCAGATGTTGGTTGCTTCATGAAACTCCGGTTCAGATAGTTCTGTCTCCGGTTTAACAGTGCCCATACCAACGTACCTTGATCAAATGCATTTTTGAACCGGGATCTTCTACCTTGTAGATTCCATCATGGCCAAGCAAGTGTATGAGTGCAATTGGGTCCCTTCTCGCGTCACAGAGGATCAACTGGACGATTTAGTCCTGATTGGCGCCTTGGGCAGCAAAGATACCATCCATTGGAGGGCTCCTGGCAAAGAATGCCCCCCACACCTCGAGAAGGAGAGGTTGTTGTTTTCGTAGATCACCTAGCCCGGGGCTTTAAACCGCCCGGTTCTAAATTTTACCGGGATGTTTTAGCTGATTTCCAACTCCATCCGCAAGACACTGGCCCCAACTCTGTTACAAATATGTGCCACTTCCAAGTGCTCTGTGAGGTGTTCTTTCAAGAGGAGCCCACAGTGGAATTATTCAGAGATCTTTTCCATCTAAACCGCCGTACTGAGTTTACTGATGGCTCCAATACGGAGTTGGGTGGCATGGCGATTCAAAAAAGGAAAGAGGTCACATACCCTCACGCCAAGCTGCACAGTCACCCCAAGGAGTGGAATCAGACATGGTTCTACTGCAAAGACACCTCCCCTGCTGGTGAGAATCCCTTGCCTGGCTTTCGTCCGGAGCGGCTCAGCAATACACACCCTTTTCCTCAAAGATTGACTGCCCAGGAGAGAAGCAAATATGCTCCCCAGCTGTCAAAGCTCAGAGCCTTTATGGCCAACGGTTTAACAGGGGTTGATCTCGCTCGCTGTTGGATATCATGGAGCATACTGCCCCTTAGTCAGCGCTCCGGTTTGATGTGCGAGTATACTGATAGTGTTGATGACCCACTGCGACACTCAAAACTCCAGCTCTCCGGTGAAGAAATCACAGAGGCTGTGCGTAAGATACTGAATGAACCGGAACACATCTGCGCTAGAACCGGCCTGCTTCCCTTCTGTGCTACCAACAAACCGCCAGCTGTAAGACTTTGATTTTTCTCTTTGCTGAATCTGTTATTGATATGTCTGGTCATTGTTTTTAATATCAGTGTCTACATAATCAGGGCGATGATCCGTTTTGGAGCAAAAAGCTGCCGCAGGAGAAACTAGAGAAAACAGATAAACCGGAAAGAGCAACCCGGCAAAATACTAAAGCTGTGAAGAAGACTGCCCACCGGAAAAGAACCACTGCATCTTCTAATCCGGCCCCTGATGATGAGGTGGATAATCCGGACTTTGAGGTAGAGCTTGACTCACTTGGTTTATTTTTCATGCGTCTTATTGATGATGATATTTGTCAGGATGATGCCGAGGCCAGCCACGCGGATGTTGCAGAGGTAATTATTCTCTCTTCCGATTCAGAAACTTTTCCTTCACAAAAAATCCATCAGGCAAACCGGAAAATTAAATTTTCTCATCCTCTTGCTTATTTGGATCCTAAACTTCTTATGAACCAACAACACGAGCTTACCTGCAACACCCGGCACAGCGGCCAGGTAGTTACCTCCCGGATTACCGAACAGTCCGGTTCGGAAACGTCATTCCGAGGTCTCTAATTCGCTTGTCAGTGCTTGTCCTAAAGAGGGCTGCTTTCGTCAACCTCTTAATCCGTCTAACTCCGATTACCAGGTTATTTCCCACTCATCTTCTAGCGAGTCATCGGCTACTCAGCTCCCGCTGCTAAAAACAGTGCTTGGGTAAGCTATATTTATTGTGATGTTTGCAGTACATTGCCTTAAAACACATGCTGTATTTAATTTGGTTATTCTTCTCAGGGCCAAACCTAGGCCAAGCAAGAAGGCCCGCCTGGACAAAGCGGCCGAAGAAGATGTCATTCTTGAAGCGGCTATCTCTGAGGATATTCCCAACAATCCACCGCAGCCAGATGATGATCTTATTGCTGAAGAGAGACCTACTGATACCTCAGGTCCTATCCATCAGCCCACAGGTTCGATCCGGATTGAAAGCTCCACCAGTCCAGCAAAACCTACTGACAAGCCAACAGCTCCAGTGCAAACCGGCGGTACCAATGATGATGAGGTTGTCATTACTGGCACTGGCCATACTGAGCCAAGCAATCCTGTCGCTTTATCCAAACATTCTGCCAAGGAAGAATTTGCTGCTTTTGGCAAAGGCACGTGGAACGCTGATCTGACGGCTTACGCTGCTCTGAACGCCCAAGATATCCATTCCGACTATCTAAACCGGCTGTATATCAGCCGTGACTACGAAGCCGGTCTGGTTAATATGATGAAAGATAAATATGAGGTAACTTCCATATGCTCCTTCCTGCTTGTATGCTTTCATTCTTGCTGACTCTCCTAGCCCCCAAGGGCCGGTTTGAACTATTCTTTCAAACCGGGACTTAATAATATAAATCTTGATGCTTTGAAATTTGCTGATGTAGCCCCCAAGGGCCGGTTCAACTTAGCGTAGTTAAACCGGTACTTTAAGTAATTGAAACTGCCGCATCAGAATACATATGATCAAATAGCCATTAGCCCCCAAGTGCCAAGTTGAATGCTTGTATTGATCTTGGGACTTTGTAAACAATTGAAAGATGAAGATCGAATATGCATTAGCCCCCAAGTGCTAAGCGCATAACTTGTTATGTGGTTGGTACTTGAATCCTTCTACCGATTTGTTGAAACATATATCTGTATGCCTGCAGGCGGAGCTGAAGGCGAAAGAAAACCAAGTCATCGATCTGCAAGAAAACCTGAAAACCCAACAGGCTGAAACCTCCAAAGCAAAAGAGGAATTGGCCAGTGCCTTAAGCGCCATGGAACAACTTAAGGAGAACTTCAAGAAGAAACGGGCGGATTGGGCCACTGAAAAGTCCGCTTTGATCAAACGAGCAGAGGATGCCGAGGCTGCACTAAAACCAGTGACGGATGAACTGACCAGCATAAAGCGGCACGTTCATGCCATGACCACTGCTATCTTTGGTAAGCCAGCTTGCCTTCTGAATTGGTTCTGCCTTCTTACAGAGTCGCCGGTTTATTAACCCTTTATGGTATTTCAGGGACACGCATTGGTCACTTGGGGTCAGATGTGCGGAAGAAATTGAAAGCCGCCTATACCTTGGTTGAACAATTGTATACTGGTGCCCAGCGGATCATCTGTACCGCGTCTCATAACAAACCGGCGCCCACTTTGATTCAAGATACTCTGATGAAACTGTCAGTGCTTCCTGCCCGGGTTGAAGAGCTGAAGAAATCTGCTGCTCGAACCGGTGCAATCAATGCTTTAATCCGGGCAAAAGCCTGGGTGCCGGATTTTGATCCTATTGAAGCGGCTCAGGGCTATCCCAGCTTGAAGGAAGACGGGTCAGAATTTGGTGAAGCGGATTTGCGAGCAATAAACCGGGAGGTACGTCCGCTAGCTTGTCAACTGGCTGAGGAAGCAGACTTGTCTCATTATCAAGCCCAATATGACAGTCAGAACAAGCGAATAGCTGCACCAATCCATGAATCGGAAAATCTGATCCCTCCAATCCGTAAGCATACTTACGCTCCCGATATTGACCCGTCATTGCTAATCCATGATGAAGCTGTTTTTCAAGCATTAATGGGAATCGACTGGACAACTGTGGATTTCCAGCCACTGGGTAGAGAAACGGAAGCTAAAGCGGCGCAGGATGACCCACAACCATCATGCCAGGCTGGTGGCCAAGCTTAAACCGAAAGCCGGTTTTAAAACTGCCTCTCCTTTGTGAAAAACAATTATGTTATTATGGGCACCATGTTGCCTTGTAATAGGCTAGCTGATACATTTGATGTTGATATGCCTTCGTGCATAACTTCTTCTTCCTGTGGTAATGAACTTTCCAAAACACTTTCTGAAATAAGAAATTCGTCAAGCGCCACCATGGTTATACCGTCAGGCGGAGTATGATGTCTGTATATATAAAATCAATACATCCAAAACAAAATTTTAAGTATATGATCAAATTTTTGAGATACATAATACCTGCCATCGTTGAGTGTGAAGTTGGCTTGGCCAACCTTGAAGCGGAGTTTTGCAAACCCACACTGTTGGAGGAAATAACAACTCCTATATATATATATGACGCTGTTTATCATGTAAACCATGTCGGGTTATAATGAACACCGTGTTACTCCATAAGAGGATGTTAACAACAAGGGTTAAACCGGAAAAATAGTCTCCGGATTGATGTGAATTGTGTTCCGTCAATTGATTTGTTAAAAAACTTTGTCGGTTTAAAAACACAATGAAAAGCAAAAAAACCTTCAAAGAAAAGTATGAAGCAAAAGCAACGACAAAAACGTTTGCCAAAAAAGATTTATTTAAGCTGATCAAATGGTGTTACCATGGCCAAACACGACCAAGCTCCCGTTAGGTGTAACTATGGTTCTAGTCAGCCAGGTCCCCAAGTGATTCTGTGGCATTTATGCCGACCAAATGGCGTGGTCATGGTTCGGGTTCGACCAAGCCCCCAAGTGATTCTGTGGCCTTAGGCCGACCAAGAGGCATGACTGGTTCAAACATGACCAAGTCCCCAAGTGATCTGGTGGCTCTCGCCTATCAAGAGGCATGGTATTGGTTCAGACACGACCAATCCTCCAAGTGATATAACATGATGCTTTTAGCAAAGCGAACTCAAGGGGTAAACAGGAGGCCGCTTTAGAACAACTCCGTGTAACCTCACATGATGTAAAAGAACAGATACCCCGCTTTAGCTGAGGTTCCGGTTTATTATCACAATATATACATTGTCGTAATATGTACATAAGTATAGCCAATGGCTCAGGTATAGTAAGGCCGAAGATGAGCTATATTCCACGGCCTGTTAGTCTCCTCCTCTGATGTACGTGAGTCCTTATGCTCTCGAATATCGATCAGATAGTACGACCCGTTGTGCAGATTCTTGCTGACCACGAAAGGCCCCTCCCAAGGTGGGGATAGCTTATGCATATCAGTCTGATCTTGGATGAGCCGAAGCACCAAATCTCCTTCCTGAAAGGCTCTGGTTCTGACCCGGCGACTGTGATAACGACGAAGATCCTGCTGGTAAATCGCCGATCGGGCGGCTGCGATGTCACGCTCTTCATCCAACCGGTCCAAAGCATCTTGCCGTGCTGTCTCGTTGTCCGCTTCAATATAAGCCGTGACACGAGGTGAATCATGACGGATATCACTGGGGAGAACCGCCTCCGCTCCATAAACCATGAAGAACGGTGTGTATCCTGTTGATCTGTTGGGTGTTGTATTGATGCTCCATAACACAGATGGTAATTCTTCTACCCAACAACCCGGCGTTCTCTGCAAAGGAACCATGAGCCGGGGCTTGATGCCTCTCAAGATCTCTTGATTAGCTCTTTCTGCTTGACCATTGGACTGTGGATGTGCCACTGATGAAACGTCGAGCCGGATGTGCTCCCGTTCGCAGAACTCCTTCATAGCACCTTTGGACAAATTGGTACCATTATCTGTGATAATACTGTGCGGAAAGCCAAACCGGAAAATCACCTTTTTGATGAACTGAACCGCCGTGGCCGCATCACACTTGCTAACAGGTTCTGCCTCCACCCACTTTGTAAACTTGTCAACCGCCACCAGGAGGTGGGTCTTCTTATCTTTGGACCTTTTGAAAGGCCCAACCATATCCAGCCCCCCAAGTCGCAAACGGCCAAGTAATTGGAATCATTCTCAATTCTTGAGCCGGTACATGAGCACGTCTTGAAAACCTTTGGCAACCATCACATCGTCTGACCAGATCCTCCGCATCAGCATGAGCAGTTAACCAATAGAAACCATGGCGAAACGCTTTAGCCACCAGAGACTTTGAACCGGCGTGGTGACCACAATCTCCTTCGTGGATCTCACGCAAAATTTCACGGCCTTCTTCAGGAGACACGCAACGTTGAAAAGCTCCTGATACACTGCAATGATGCAACTCACCGTTGATGACAGCCATGGACTTGGATCGCCGGATTATCTGCCGGGCCAGAATCTCATCTTCTGGCAACTCGCCCCGGTTCTTGTACGCCAGGTAAGGAAGCGTCCAATCCGGAATAACATGAAGAACTGCCACCAATTGAGCCTCCGGATCAGGAATAGCCAAATCCTCTTCACCAGGGATCTTCACCGACGGGTTGTGCAGCACATCCAGAAAAACATTGGGCGGGACCGGTTTGCGCTGAGAGCCCAGCCGGCTTAAAGCGTCCGCCGCTTCATTTTTCCGCCGGTCCACGTGGTCCACCTGATAGCCTCTGAAATAACCTGCAACAATATCCACCTCACGACGATATGCTGCCATGAGTGGGTCCTTGGAGTCCCAAGTGCCAGACACTTGCTGAGCCACAAGGTCCGAGTCACCGAAGCACTTAACTCGACTTAGATTCATCTCCTTAGCCATCCGGAGACCATGGAGCAAGGCTTCATACTCAGCTGCATTGTTAGTACAAGGGAACATTAAACGGAGAACATAACAAAACTTATCACCTCGTGGGGAAGTTAATACGACTCCAGCCCCCGAGCCTTCCAACTGCCTGGATCCGTCAAAATGGATGGTCCAATACGTATGATCCGGCTTTTCTTCAGGTGCTTGCATTTCCGTCCAATCATTGATGAAATCAACAAGTGCTTGAGACTTAACCGCTGTCCGAGGCACATACTTCAAACCGTACGGCCCCAGCTCTATGGCCCACTTTGCAATCCGGCCAGTTGCTTCTCGGTTCTGGATGATATCTCCCAAAGGAGCAGAACTGACTACCGTAATTGAGTGCCCTTGGAAATATTGTTTAAGCTTCCGGCTTGCCATAAAAACTCCATACACCAGCTTCTGCCAATGCGGATACCTTTGTTTGGACTCAATGAGCACCTCGCTGATATAATAGACCGGACGTTGAACCGGATGCTCCTTACCTGCCTCTTTTCGCTCCACCACAATAGCTACGCTGACCGCCCGAACATTAGCAGCAACATATAGCAGTAACGGTTCCTTGTCAACGGGAGCGGCGAGCACAGGCGGATTGGCCAATTGCCGCTTTAAGTCCTCAAATGCTTCATCAGCAGCAGAACTCCAGATAAACTGATCCGTCTTTTTCAACATCTGATACAAAGGGATTGCCTTCTCACCCAGGCGACTGATAAACCGGCTTAGCGCAGCAATCCGGCCTGCCAGGCGTTGAACATCGTTGATACACTTCGGTTTAGCCAGGGAGGTGATAGCCGTGATCTTCTCCGGATTAGCCTCAATTCCCCTGTTGGACACTAGAAAACCCAATAGCTTGCCCGCCGGTACACCAAAGACACACTTGTCCGGATTAAGCATCATCTTGTATGTTCTCAGGTTATCAAAGGTTTCTCTCAAATCATCAATCAGAGTCTCCTTCTCCCTGGATTTAACCACGATATCATCCACGTAAGCATGTACATTACGGCCAATCTGCTTGTGAAGACAATTTTGTACACACCGTTGGTAAGTTGCCTGGGCACTCTTGAGCCCGAAGGGCATAGACACATAGCAGAAGGCTCCAAAGGGAGTTATAAATGTTGTCTTCTCCTGGTCCTTAACTGCCATTTTGATCTGATGATAGCCAGAATACGCATCCAAAAAACTTAAACGCTCACAACCTGCCGTGGCATCAATAATTTGATCAATACGGGGGAGGGCAAAAGGATCTGCTGGACAAGCTTTATTAAGATCTGTGTAATCCACACACATGCGCCAGGTGCCGTTTTTC
Organism: Triticum aestivum; assembly: GCF_018294505.1. Lineage (NCBI taxonomy): Eukaryota > Viridiplantae > Streptophyta > Magnoliopsida > Poales > Poaceae > Triticum > Triticum aestivum. Next base: position 146,430,069 of record NC_057797.1, read on the forward strand.
TTGAGGACCAGCACCGGATTGGCAAGCCACTCGGGGTGAAAAACTTCAACAATAAAGCCAGCTGCTAAGAGCCTGGATACCTCTTCTCCAATCGCCTTGCGTCTTTCTTCGTTAAACCGGTGGAGGAACTGTTTCACCGGTTTATACTTAGGATCCACATTAAGTGTGTGCTCAGCGAGTTGCCTCGGTACACCTGGCATGTCAGAGGGCTTCCATGCAAAAATGTCCCGATTCTCACGGATGAACTCGATGAGCGCGCTTTCCTATTTCGGATCCAAGTTGGAACTGATGCTGAACTGCTTGGACGAATCGCCAGGTACGAAGTCAACAAGCTTAGTTTCTGCTGCCGATTTGAACTTCAGGGCCGGATCATGCTCCGTAGTTGGCTTCTTCAACGGAGTCATGTCCGCCGGATCAACATTGTCTTTATAGTACTTCAACTCCTCGGTGGCACAAACCGACTCTGCATAAGCCGCATCTCCTTCCTCGCATTCCAAAGCGATTTTGCGGCTTCCGTGAACCGTTATTGTCCCCTTGTGACCCGGCATCTTGAGCTGCAAATACACATAACAGGGCCGAGCCATAAACTTGGCGTATGCCGGTCGCCCAAACAGGGCATGATATGGACTTTGGATTTTCACCACTTCAAACGTCAATGTCTCTGACCTGGAATCATGATCATCCCCAAAGGCCACTTCGTGAGCTATCTTACCGACGGGATATGCTGATCTGCCAGGCACTACACCGTGGAATACTGTATTAGACGATTTGAGATTCTTATCTGTTAGTCCCATACGACGGAAGGTCTCATAGTACAGGATGTTAATGCTGCTCCCTCCATCCATGAGCACCTTGGTGAACTTATAACCTCCCACCTGAGGCGCCACCACCAGAGCCAATTGACCCGGATTATCGACTTGGGGTGGGTGATCCTCTCTGCTCCATATGATTGGCTGTTCAGACCAACGTAGATAACGGGGTATGGCCGGTTCAACAGAGTTGACTGCCCGCCTCTGAACCTTCCGGTCTCGCTTGTCCAAGCTAGTGGTGAAGACATGGTACTGCCCACTACTCAACTGCTTTGGGTTGCTCTGGTAACCTGACTGTTGCTGCTGTTGGTTGTAACCACCCTGGTTGTTCTGACTATTTTGACCATTATGTCCGCCCGGATTACCATTAAATCCTGAACCGGAACTTCCTCCACCGTAACCCGGCCCGGACCCTGAGCCACCGCCAGATCCGTGATCATACCGGAAATTATTAGAATTCTTGAACTCCTGCATAATAAAGCAATCCTTCCAAAGGTGGTTTGCTGGCTCCTCCTTCGTCCCATGTCTTGGACAGGGCTGGCTTAGCAGATAGTTCAGGCGGTTTGGGTTAGGGTTGGGTGCTCCACTATGATTTTTCGGCCTACCCTTGCGTCGCTGGCCATTGTCCTGTGCGTTGGTATTAGCCACAAAATCCATGTTACCATCCGCTTTACGCTTGCCTCCTCCGCCATTGCCTACCCAGTGATGCTGCTGACCTTTGGAGCTGTTGTTCTTCTTCCCTTTCCCTGTCTTGTCATCATCAGATTCGGGATCCTTGGTACTATCAGAATCAGCATATTTTACCAAAGCGGCCATGAGGGTCCCCATGTCGGTGCAATGACGCTTCATCCGTCCCAATTTCAACTTCAGGGGCCCAAACCGGCAGTTGCCTTCTAGGGTTAATACTGCGGTGTCAGCGTTGATGCGGTCTGAGGAGTGCAACACTTGTGAAACCCGGCGCACCCAATGAGTCATTGATTCTCCTTCCTCCTAGACGCACGCAGCTAAGTCCATTATCGACATAGGCTGTTTACATGTATCCTTGAAATTGATGATGAACCGGGCTAGTAATTGGGCCCATGAACTGATAGAATTAGCTGGAAAGCTTTTTAACCAAGTACGGGCCGTTCCTTCAAGCATCATGGTGAAGTATTTCGCACACGCCGTGTCATCCACATCCAGCATCTCCATGGCCATCTCATAGCTCTCCACCCATGTCTCTGGAGGTTGATCTGCTGTGTAATTTGGTACCTTGCGCGGGCCTTTGAAATCCTTGGGCAGGCGCACGTTGCGTAAAGAGGGGATAAGGCAAGGCACCCCCAAAGAACTAGAAGTAACACCAGGTTCGATCGAGATGGTTGGACGAACTGGCATGAGCTGCCGAGCCTGATGCTGTGCGGCTAACTCGGCCTCCCTGCGTGCTCGGGCCCGGTTCACCACTTCCTGAGCGTCATCAGCACCACCCGTTAGGTTGTTGCCACGGGGTGCTCCACGTCGTTCATTACTCGACACTGCTGGCTCATCCATATGTCTGCTATAGCTCCGGCTTGGACAGGGGGTCGAGTGGATCCGGTCGCGGCTGTACGAGTACGCTTCCTGTTGGGCCAAAGCTGTCCTAAGAAGTTCCTTGACTCGTCGCGTCTCTACTGCCTGTGGCGAGTCACCTTCAATTGGAATGGCCTCCAGTCGTGCAGCAGCGGCAACAAGATTGTCCATTGGGTTGGAGTAATGACCCGGAGGTGTTAAAGCATCCTGAGGTATAACGGTGTTTTGACGAGGCGGGTCCATCTGATGGGGCTGAACTAGTGCACCAGTCCCAGGGGCTTCTGCCCGGTTCCCCTCCAGCGGATTGCCGGCTCTTGGTCCTGGAGTGTTGAAAAGGTCTCTGGCCTCGAAAACCGGAGGTAAGCGGGACCGGTGCTTCCTCCTCATGACTTCATGCGACGCGCTCTGGTCCAACATAAGCCTGTAGGCTTGTGCGTCTAAAGCGGCCCGCTCTGCGGCCATCCTGGCATCCTCAGCTACCAAATCCGTCTTGGCCTGGGTGATTTGTTCCTTTACCTTTGCAATCTCCGTGTTGTGAACATCCTGATCTGGCGGATTAACTTCCGCCATAAGCACAGCTAACGCATCAAATAGTTCTGATAGAACCTGAGCCGGCGGGCGCACAGGGCCTCCTGCCCCGGCAGCCGTTGCCGCTGCTGAACTGGAGATCGTTGCCGCGGCTGTCGAAGAATGAAGCGCTGCTTGTGTTCCGGTCATGAATATTCCAACCCGGTTAGGCAGATCACAGGGGTCCGGAATACTGTCGCCGTCAGAACAGCTCTCAATCCGGCCATCTTGCAGCTGATAAAGAGATTCGGTTTCTCTGGTTGAAGATTCGTCACCGGAACAAACGACAGTCGCCCCGCGAAGCTCCGATCTGTCCTCATAACTTCCTCCATGGATCACTCCCACGAAGGTACGCTTCATGGCCAGTTTAACCCGGGCGGATTGCGCATGCTGAGCCGTCTCGACGAGGTCGGTGCAGATGTCCGGCTCAGGGCCCGGTTCTCCGATCTTGCCAATGAAAACGTGAATGCTACCAAAGGGGACCCGGTACCCGTACTCAATTGAGCCGGCCTCGGGGCCCCAGCCTGCGTCGTCGATGTAGAGCTTGCCGCGACGACTCTTAGTCATCCGGCCTACAGCGTAGCCCTTGAGTCCTTCAAAGTGGTCCTCCAAGAACTGGAAACCATCGTGCGATAGCCCCACGATGGGCGGCAATTGTCGTGGTTTTGTCACGGAAGATGTCTTAGAGAAAGGACTTAGTCGTGGAGCCATCGCGACGGGTTAGCTTGAAGGGGTTAAAGCGGACACAAGGACGCAAGAGAGTTTATACTAGTTCGGCCCCTTCGATGAAGGTAAAAGCCTACGTCTAGTTGTGATGGAATTGATGGGTGTTTCGATGACTAGGGAGCAAACAAGCTTCGCCTATGTCTCGAGTTGTTGTCTGTCGTCCTTGAACCGCCGTGGGGTCGTCCCCTTATATACATGGGTGACGCCCGTCGGTTTACAGAGTCCCAACACCATCTCATAGATGTGTCCGGTTTGGTCTCTACTTATTCCTAACGTACAATACAAGTTACATATTGACGCCGGTTTACGGCTACAGGCTCTCAACCGATTATGGGTCTTGAGCCCTCATCTACCTTCATGGGCTTTAACATACTTAACTGCTGATGAAGTTAACCCGGCCCAGATAGGCCGGTTTACGCCCAGTAGCAATATCCCCAACATTAGGGATGCTTCCTTAGCTATTTTAGCTTGCAGAGATAGATATGAGCTTAAGAGGTTATTAATTAAATGGAACAAAGAATCACTTAGAGATAAAATTAAACCTGATCCTGCTTTTGCTACTTCACCTATATGTGTTCCTGATAAAGATTATGAATTCTTTGTTGATCCTGATATAATTACTTTGGTTGAAGCTGATGCATTTTATGGCTATGAATCTGAAACTGTTGTGGCACATCTTAGTAAGTTAAATGATATAGCTGCCCTATTCACTAATAATGAGAGATCACGTTACCTCTATTACTCAAAATATTTCCGTTCTCATTAAAGGGTGATGCTAAGATATGGTTTAATTCTCTTGATCCTGGTTGTGTGCGTAGTCCCTAGGATATGATTTATTACTTCTCTGCTAAATATTTCCCTGCTCATAAGAAACAAGCTGCTTTGAGGGAGATATACAACTTTGTGCAAATTAAAGAAGAGAGTCTCCCACAAGCTTGGGGGAGGCTTCTCAAGTTACTTAATGCTTTGCCTGATCATCCTCTTAAGAAACCTGAAATACTTGATATCTTTTATAATGGACTAACCGATGCTTCCAGAGATTACCTGGATAGTTGTGTTGGTTCTCTTTTCAGGGAAAGAACACCGGATGAAGCTGAAATTCTATTGAATAATACGTTGACAAATGAAAATAATTGGGCACCTCCCGAGCCAGCTCCTGAGCCAACTCCTGCTCCAATTACTGAGCTTATTCCTAAACCAACTCCAAAGAAGAGAGGTGTTCTATTTCTCAGTCCCGAAGATATGCAAGAGGCAAAGAAATCTATGAAAGAAAAGGTAGTAAAGATGAAGACGTTAAGAATTTTCCTCCTATTGAAGAAATACATGGTCTTAATTCATCACCTGTTGAAGAAACCTATGATCTCAATTATTTATTTACTGAAGAACCTCCTGATCCCGATATCTCGACACAGGTAGTAAAGGTAAATTCTCTCTATTGATATGATAAAGCTGAAGTCCCTCCTACTAAAATTGCTAGTCAATGCTTGGATGAGTTCGATAACTTTATGTATAAGCAAGATGACTTCAATGCTTATTTTGGTAGACAATTAAAAGAAAATGCTTATATGATTACACGCTTGGGTGATTATATGGCTGATATTAAAGGTGAACTTAAACTTATTAGCAAACATGCTTCTATGGTTACCACTCAAGTAGAACAAGTACTTAAAGCTCAAAAAGAAGTGCTTGATGAAATGAATAGTAAGAAAAATGATTATGTTGTTAGAGTGGCTACTAGAACTGGTAGAATGACTCAGGAACCTTTGTATCCTGAAGGCCACCCTAAGAGAATCGAGCAAGATTCTCAAAGAAATAATATTGATGTTCCTAGTTCTTCTAAAAAGAAGAAGAAGAAAAATGATAGAACTGTGCAAACTTCTAGTGAACCTATTGCTGAACCACCTGATAATCCAAATGATACATCTATGTCTGATGCTGAAACACAATCTGGTAATGAACATGAACCTAGTAAAAATATTAATGATGATGTTCATGATTATGCTCAACCTAGTAATGATAATGATGTAGAAATTGAACCTGCTGTTGATCTTGATAACCTACAATCAAAGAATCAATGTTATGATAAAAGAGACTTTGTTGCTAGGAAACATGGTAAAGAAAGGGAACCTTGGGTTCAGAAACCCATGCCTTTTCCTCCGAAACCGTCCAAGAAAAAGGATGATGAGGATTTTGAGCGCTTTGCTGAAATGATTAGGCCTATATTTTTTCGTATGAGATTAACTGATGTGCTCAAAACAAATCCTTATGCTAGATATATGAAAGATGTCATTACTAATAAAAGAAAGATACCGGAAGCTGAGGTTTCCACCATGCTTGCTAATTATACTTTTAAGGGTGGAATACCAAAGAAACTTGGAGACCCCGGAGTACGTACTATACCTTGCTCCATTAAAAGAAATTATATTAAAACTGCTTTATGTGATCTTGGAGCCGGTGTTAGTGTTATGCCTCTCTCTTTATATTGTAGACTTGACTTGAATAAGTTAACACCTACTGAAATATCTTTGCAAATGGCTGATAAATCAACTGCTATACCTGTCAGTATTTGTGAGGATGTGCCTGTTGTGGTTGCAAACGTTACTATTTTAACGGACTTTGTTATACTTGATATTCCCGAGGATGATAGTATGTCTATTATTCTTGGAAGACCTTTTCTTAATACTGCAGGGGCTGTTATTGATTGCAACAAAGGCAATGTCACTTTTCATGTTAATGGTAATGAGCATATGGTACACTTTCCGAGGAAACAACCTCAAGTTTATAGTATCAACTCTATTGAAAAAATTCCATCAATTATATTTGGAGGTTTTGAATTCCCTCTTCCTACTGTCAAGAAGAAATATGATATACTTATTATTGGGGATATACATATCCTCGTTGAGGTAACTTAGTGTTATTCGAAATTTCTCTGGTTTCATGATTATCGGAATGAGTTTGTTAACAAGACTTGATCAACCTTGTTAGTGGATTCTTTTTTATGAGCATGAGATGGATGAAACTAGAAGCACAAACTTCTGCGCCTTCTTTCTACTTTCTGTTATTTATATTAAATAAAGTAAAAATAGTATTTTTTCTGTCTGTTTCCTGACTTATCTGTGCAATATAAAAATATCCCGAAAATAGAAGTCCTCAGAATGCCATGACAATTTAATATGATTTTTTCGGGAATATTTGAGGATTTACTATGCAAAAATTACCCCAGGAGGAGCTGTCACCTGGCCACGAGGCTGGTGGGCGCCCCCCCCCTATAGGGTGCGCCCCCTGCCTCGTGGGCCCACGGTGGCCCTCCTCCACTTATTCCAGCACCCATCTTCTTCCTCTGTCTCACACAAACCCGAAAAACCAACTCAAGCACGAGTTCCAGCCACTTTTGCTGTGATTTTCGATCTCCTTGCTCAAAGCACCTCACCCAAAACTGCTTGGGAGATTGTTCCTTGGTATGTGACTCCTCCATTGGTCCAATTAGTTTTTGTTCTAGTGCTTTATTCTTTGCAAATTTGTGCTGCATAGGTGACCATGTTCTTGAGCTTGCATGTCAAAATCATATGGTTCCAAGTAGTTCTAAAGCTTGATATAGGCTCTAGGCACTTGTAGGAGTAGTTGCTATCAGTTTTATTGAGTTTGGTTTACTTTTATTTTGAAGTTACTAAAAAATCTAGATTGTTTCAGAAAAATGATGAGAAGATTATTGAGGGGCTCATCAAGCCAAAGCTCAAAGGAAAAGGCACCTAAGCCTAAGTATAATTTGCCACACACCACGGAGATTCGGGCGTGTGAATGGCCTTCTCAAGATTTCTTGAGAGCAGCCGGTATCTATGAAGATTTTCATGAATTGGCTCACAATGCAGGCCTCACCGGTTTCCTCCACGACCAATGCGATCAGTATCTCTTACTCACAAATACCTTTGTGTAAAACTTTTATTTTCATCCTAGGAACTCACCACCTACGGTGGAATTTCATTTGTATGATGAGCCTAAGGAGATGTCACTTTGGGGGCAAGACAGAAGAACCACATCATGATGATGTGGCTAGATTTATTGATAATATCACTGTAGGAGAAACCAGGAAGGTTTCCGATGCACGAATCACTAGCATACATTTTCCTGTTTTGCGTTACTTTGCATTATTTGCTAGTCGTTGTTTAATTGGACGCGGAAATTCTGGAAACCTTAGTATCCCTGATTTAATTATTCTGCTCCAAGGTTTATATATTGATAACACTTTTAGTTTGGGCGGTATTATTGCTAGACGGTTAAATATGAACCGTACTAAGGGCCCCATCTTTGGAGGCATTTATGCCACACGGCTAGCTGCACACTTTAACATACCTATTAGGCATGCTGAGAAGGAAGAAAAAGTGCTACCCCGTGTTTATCCATATCATAAAAGTATGGTGGCACATGATTTTATTGTTAAGAATAGGGCAGGGGAGCTCAGATATCAATTGTTCTTCAATAAACATCATCCTGAGACTATTACCTTGCCTGCTCCTTCTTTGTTTGATTTGACTGTAGGCACGTACCTTGTTCCCTTGACGGCTATTCACGCCTACCGAAACCCTGCACCAGTCGAGGAGCCAGAACAGGAACCACAAGATGAGCCTCTGCGACAATCTGTTTATTCTTGGGATCCAGAGATGACTGTCAGCCAGTGGCAGTCAGAGTCTTCTTCTTCATCATAGTATGATCCCAACTATTCCTCCTCATCACAGTACGACCCCAACAACTATTATTATGGATATCCGCCAGGCCAGCCGTGGCCATAGACCAACTTAGGCCAAAAGCCTAAACTTGGGGGAGTACGTATTTCTCACTGACATTACATTTATGTTTACACACACTCATTGCTAGATGTCGGTGCTCATACTTTTTCACTGTAATATCCATGCTAGTTTATTTTCCTTTTCCTACTTTCTTCTTGTGTGTGCTTGATTAAACCTTAAGAAAAACCAAAAAACATTAGTAGTAGTTTATTCTTCTGCTATAGTAGTAATAATTAAAAAGAAAACCCAAAAATATTTCTCGTTCTTCTTTTGCTTGTTGGGAGCTTTCCTGTGTAAATAGTTTTATTTCTTTTCTTTTATTTGGGGGTCAGTAGGAGAAGACCATGATTAAATTGTTGAAGTGGCTCTTATATGCATTATTGTTGATTTAACCAAGAGCCCATATTGCCTTGTCTTCTCCTGTTTATTGAATGCTCGCATATTCCAGCTTAGTCCAATGCACGTGCACTCTTATTATTATTCACACCGTTCAGTCGTGCAAGTGAAAGGCAATTATGATAATATATGATGGACTGACTGAGATGAGAAAAGCTGGTATGAACTCGGCCTGTTTTGTTTTTGTAAATATGATGATCCCGTCGTTCTTGATTCAGCGTATTATGAATAATTGCTTGTGCCATGCTTGATTATCTATGAGTTATAATGATTTACCTTGTGTGCCAACATGTTATTAAGATGATTATGATGTGGTATGATGGGGTGGTATCCTCCTTTGAATGATTTAAGTGACTTGACTTGGCACATGTTCACGCATGTAGTTGAAACAAAATCAACATAGTCTTCACGATATTTATGGTCATGGTGAATTATATCCTACTCATGCTTGCATCCAATGTTTATTAATTTTAATGCATGTACATGGCTGTTGTCGCTCTCTAGTTGGCCGCTTCCCAGTCTTTTGCTAGCCTTCACTTGTACTAAGCGGGAATACTGCTTGTGCATCCAATTCCTTAAACACCAAAGTTATTCCAGATGAGTCCACCATACCTTCCTATATGCGGTATCTACCTACCGTTCCAAGTAAATTTGTATGTGCCAAACTCTAAACCTTCAAATAAACATTCTGTTTTGTATGCTCGAATAGCTCATGTATCAACAAAGGCTGTCCTTATCTTTCGTGTTAGGCGGGTTATTCTCAAGAGGAGTGGACTCCGCTCTTCACTCACGAGAAAATGGCTGGTCACCGGGATGCCCAGTCCCATGCTTTATGCAAACTAAATCAAAATTAATTGCAAACAAAACTCCCCCTGGGACCTGATATATGTTGGAGGCACTTGTTGTTTCGAGCAAGCCATGGATTGATGCTTGTTGGTGGAGGGGGAGTATAAACTTTACCATTCTGTTTGGGAACCGCATATAATGTGTTTAGCATGGAAGATATCGCCATCTCTTAGTTGTTACGTTGACAATGAAAGTATACCGCTCAAAATACAATTTATCTCTGTTTCAAAACCGACCTCTGGCACCTCTACAAATCCCTGCTTCCCTCTGCGAAGGGCCTATCCATTTACTTTTATGTTGAGTCATCACCCTCTTATTAAAAAGCACTAGCTGGAGAGCACATCCGTCATTTGCATTCATCACTATTAATTTATATTGGGTATGACTATGATTGGATCTCTTTTACCATGAATTACAATGTCTAGTCAGTCCTTGATCTTTAAAGGTGCTCTGCATTTATGTTTTGCGGTCTCAGAAAGGCCTAGCGAGATACCATCTTGTTATATCATATTATGATTGTTTTGACAAAGTGTTGTCATCCAAGATTTATTATTATGACTTGCTAGTTGATTATGTTATTGATATGAGTAATGATGAGACCTGAGAATTATTGCAAATGTGGTTAGTTATGATCTATGCTGAAAACTTGAATGCTGGCTTGACATAGTTACAACAACAAGAGCAAACAGAGATTGTAAAAGTTTTTCTTTCTTTCTTTCAGTTTATCAACTGAATTGCTTGAGGACAAGCAAGGGTTTAAGCTTGGGGAGTTGATACGTCTCCGTCGTATCTACTTTTCCAAACACTTTTGCCCTTGTTTTGGACTCTATCTTGTATGATTTGAATGGAACTAACCCGGACTGACGCTGTTTTCAGCAGTGTCGGTGTCAAAACCGGCGGATCTCGGGTAGGGGGTCCCGAACTGTGCGTCTAGGCCGGATGGTAACAGGAGGCAAGGGACACGAAGTTTTACCCAGGTTCGGGCCCTCTTGATGGAGGTAAAACCCTACGTCCTGCTTGATTAATATTGATGATATGGGTAGTACAAGAGTAGATCTACCACGAGATCGGAGAGGCTAAACCCTAGAAGCTAGCCTATGGTATGATTGTTGTTCTATATGTTGTCCTACGAACTAAAACCCTCCGGTTTATATAGACACCGGAGAGGGTTAGGGTCACACAAAGTCGGTTACAATGGTAGGAGATCTACATATCCGTATCGCCAAGCTTGCCTTCCACGCCAAGGAAAGTCCCTTCCGGACACGGGACGAAGTCTTCAATCTTGTATCTTCATAGTCCAGGAGTCCGGCTGAAGGTATAGTCCGGCCATCCGGACACCCCCTAATCCAGGACTCCCTCAATAGCCCCTGAACCAGACTTCAATGACGATGAGTCCGGCACGTAGATTGTCTTCGGCATTGCAAGGCGGGTTCCTCCTCCAAGTACTTCATAGAAGATTTTGAACACAAAGATAGTGTCCGGCTCTGCAAAATAAGTTTCCACATATTGCCATAGAGAGAATAATGTTCACACCAATCTAATCTGTTGACTTATTCCGTAGCATGACAACACCACGGCCAAGCCTTTATTCGAATCGTTTTATTATCCCACCTCAGCATGTCATGCGAGGCAGTTTCCTTGGCACATCTTGTTAAAGCAGAGATCGTGTCCCCTTATTCCGGGATTCTCATCGATACGGGCGTGGGTAACCCAACCGCTTCTAGGACTCCTAGACTATAGGCAAGTCCAAACGGCCATGGAGAGGACGCTTGATATTCACCCTCTTTATAAAGGGACAATGCTTTTATTTTTTCCCTCTCGTGCTCAATCGAATCCTTCCCCCACCTCAAGCTCAAACACCCAAAGTTCAGGTCAGGTGCTCCAAACCTTCAATCATGTCTGGATCTAGCCTTCAAGGCCGATGGATGCCTTCCTCCGTTACGGAAGAAGACATCAAAAAGTTGAGGGAGGCCAGATATCTGACCACCGAGGTTTCGCATCGGTTGCCTGCCCGAGGGCAGGCCGTCCCCTCCCCCGAACTCAATGAGAACGTCGTGTTCGTCTCCCACTTCCTCCGAGGTCGAGGCCTTGCTCTGGATCCTTTTGTCAGGGGTTTGATGTTTTATTACGGGCTAGATTTCCATGATCTAGCTCCGGACTCCTTTCTTCATATCACGACATTTATTGTCGTGTGTGAGGCCTTCCTCCGGGTTACCCCTCACTTTGGCCTGTGGCTCAAGACCTTTGAAGTAAAGCCGAGGATGATCGAGGGGCAACATGCAGTGTGCGGAGGTGCCTCAATATGCAAGATGACGGGAGCTCCATGGCCCAAAGGTTCCATTCCAGAGGTGTTTGAATTGTGGCAACAGGAGTGGTTCTACATCACGGCTCCTAGAAGTGCCAAGTGGGCGGCCGCCCCTGTTTTCCGCTCGGGCCCTCCACCACAACTGATGTCATGGATCAGCAGAGGTCTGAGCTGGGGTCCAGCCAAGGACGTGCCTATACTGAAAAGCCGCATTCGAGATCTCTTCAATGGAGATTTTAGTTTGGTTGCGGTAATACAAGTTATGCTGGTTCGTCAAGTCCAGCCTTGCAAACGCCGGCCCCTTCGCTTGTGGGAGTTCAATCCCGAGGGACCGCGTGTCATTCAAAATTTCCTCGGCCTGACGCATTAGGAGATGTACAACTCATTCTTCGGACCTCAGGTAGAGTGCCCGGAAATCACCGAGGACGTGGGCCTGAGCAGTAACCGCGCCACCGAACAGGTAAGGAATCTTTCGGCCGAACATACTATCTCTCATTTGTTACGAAGTTATTTCTGAGAGTTCGCTTTTTGACCAGGACTGACTAACAAAGGCAAAGTTTATTCGGTGTTCGGCCCCCCTCCCTGAGGGTTTGGATAATCCGGTATTGGAAAAGATGCTCCAGGTCGCACCTTGCCCGGAGCCCTTGAAGGAAGATACTGGGGAGGATAATACAGGCGGACGCGGGCCCCCAACGCTGCCCATTCTAACCGAGGGAGCGAGCGTCTCCATGAAGGAAGACGACCGGAGGAGGAAAAGGACTGCGCCCGGGGATTCGGAAGCCAAAGCTTCCAAACAGGAGAAGAAGTCTCCCACAGAGGGTCCTACCTTGGGGGGTGCTTTTGCCGCACAAAGTCCGCGGGGGGTCAATTCTCCAGCGAGTCGTAAGTGACCCGAAATACTTTAATAGTATAGGTATGCCATCTTTTTCTTCTGAGAAAATAACCACCGCATATATCTTTGCAGTTCGGGCCTTAGCCCCTCTCAAATGAGCTCGTCTTCGAGGGATCTTCTTCCAGAGATGATGGAGAGCGAAACACCTCCTCCGGACTCCTCCGCTCCAGAAGCGGGCGACTCCGAAGTGTCGTCGCGGAGGGCCTCTCCGAGTCCGGTGAGGCCAGAAGATAATCCCATTGACCCACGAAGCTCCCAGTGTCTGGCTCCCGAAGATAGCATACAAAAGAGTCCGACACCGTCTGGTGTGCGATCGGATGTTCTGAGGGAGTTGGTGGGGCGAGCGGCCATCTCAGATGAACACCGTATGCTGATGAATACGGTGATGGAGAGAATCTCGTCCACCGAAAGCGGATTGCATGAAGCTTTTATGAGTCTACTGACAGGCTTTGAGGTACGTAAAATAATGTATGATAGTCCTGCACATGCTAGGTGTGCCCTGTGTAGATAGTAGCCCCTGAGACTCTGGTTGTCGTCGGAAACAACGACGAACAGAGGATCATATTCCCAGGTAATAACCATACTGCCTCTATGTGCAGGTGATGGAAGCTCCAGTGGCTAGCCGGACTAGCGAGTTTGCCCATTTAAAACGGTAGTTGGATGCGGCAGACGCCGACATCAAGCTTGTTAACAAAAGGCTTGACGAGGCACAGGGTAAGTGTCATTATCTGGTAAACGCCACATAGTAAGAGCAGCATGATGCCAGTATCTTTAATATGTTGTGACTGCAGATGGAGCTGCCACTATTGAAGCCTTGCGGGAAGAACTTGCCCGAGCCAAGGAACAAGCGAGGTTTGGTAATGTGGCTGCTTTGAAGGCGACCGAAGAGTTGAAAGCCGAGAAGGTCGCGCATGGCGAGAGCCGAGATAAGATGGCCAAGATGGCCATAGAATTAAAATCCGCTGCCGACCATTGTCGGGTAATTGAAAAGGAAAACCTAGCAAATGCATCGGACCTTGAGAAGGCTGCTGCGATGAGAAAAGACATCCGCTCTGCTATGAGGGCGAAGAAGGAGGAGCTGCGGGAAGACGGGGATATTGTAACTGGGAAATCCTTTATGTTGCGGAGGAAGTTCGGAGATCCACGGTATGCCCCTCTGGATCGGCTGTGGAGTTCGGAGGATGTGTATATGGATTTGGCGGCGAGCGCTGCCGATGTGGCCAAGTACTTCCAGGGTCAGACGGACCGTGAAGTGGACCAGCTGTTTTGGACACAATTCCATTCTCCCAAGCGTCCGCTTTCATTGACTGACCGAACTGAATAGGTTGTCCGGACTCGCCATGAGGTCTGTTGTGGATCAGCTATGGCCGGAAAGGCCAAAACCGAACAGCTATTTCAGCTTGGTGCAGTAGTTCCTTAACGTGGTGCCGCACATTAATGCGATGAAGAGGTCGGCGTGCATGGAGGGCTCACGGATGGACTTTGCCCGTGTTAAAGCATACTGGGTGGAGATGGATGCTACCACAGTTGCAGCGCGGGATCCGGCCATAGGCCGAATGGCTGCTGAGCACTACTTTGAAGAAGTTCTTGAGGGTGCTCGTTTTATAGAGACCCAGTGCTCAAAAAATATTATGTTTGAGTGATATGTAATCTCATTGTAAGTGAAATGCTTTTATAAATTTTTATAAGGCTATTTTTATACTTTTGCCTGAAAGTAATATGATGCCTCCTGGGCGGCCGTTTATGTATACATGTGTATAACCTGAAAGATTGCAGCCGTCGGCTTCAACCCCCACGCATATAATGCGGAGGTGCTCGCAAAAAACACGCATTCACACTTAACCCAACGTCTTGGTCCTATTAAGGAGGTGATAGCGGAGTGAGCGAGGCAACCAGACTATAGTGCTTTAGCACTTTCACTTAGCCATAGGAGTTTGACAGTGGGGCTACTAGATAGCCCATGGTGGCTCCGCACTCTCCCGATCCCGGGGTGCGTACATGCCTGGCCGGAAAACGGCCCTTCGTTAAGGCGGAGGAATTCTAACATTCCAATAGGTCATCGAGTGGTTGACCAGTCTCACGCTATATCATGATAGTCAGTTTTCGGCTTTCTCTACTGAGGTGCTCGTCCGGATGAACCAGGGCACAATCGCAGTAGTTCTCCTAGTGCTACCTTAGCCGGTAAAGCGGAACGTAAGGCACCAAAACAAAGGAGCCGGGCAAACCCAACATTTGACCAAAGATAATGATTCGGAGCTGGTGCATATAGGGCCAAACTCGCGACGCCGAACACTCCCTAAGGTATTCGGTCTTTGTGGTATAAACCGGGCCTAAATAATGGCCTTTGTAAGAAGCCCCTTGTGTCCAGGTACGTGCATTGTTCTGGCGTGGCCACATGCCAAGACGTCAGCATCCTTCTCAACGGTGGATATGTATCAACAAGAGACAGTAAAAAAAGGTTTACGCAGGGTCTTAATCTAAAAAGAATCCTTGGAGTGGGTCCCTGCTGCACATCTGCGCCTGTGTCTCCGTTGTGCCGTATCCTGGACGGGTGTAGCACGACGATCATTTGTAAAAGAGAGGAATTTAGGTGAAAAAGTTGTCGTGCAAAAAGATAGTTTTTAAAGAAACCATGTATAATTCAAGATGAGAAAAAATTGCCACTTGTTTGCGTGCGTTGAGCCCCTTGTATTGACAAATAGGGGTGTGACCATTTATTCGGTATAAATAGCAACGCCGGACTTGATTAGTTGTGTCTGAGGTCTTGACGACCTATTGGATGCTTTCGCTGGTCCGGGCGCCTTTAGTGTGCGGCTGCCAAGGCAGCCGCACTCTCTTCGGCGCGCAGAGATCGCTTGATATTTCCGTTCACTGAAATGATGCCACGTGGACCGGGCATCTTGAGTGTGAGGGAGGCGTAGTGTGGTATTGCATTAAAGCGAGCGAAAGCTTCACGTCCGAACAGTGCTTGATAGCCGCTTTGGAACGGAGCGATGTGGAAGGTTAAATGCTCGCGACGGAAGTTATCAGGGGAGCCGAATATAATTGTAGTAGGAGGGAGCCCGTACAATGAGCCGCTGGGCCTGGCGTTACTCCTTTAAAGGTAGTATTGCTATGGCGAATTTTTGTTGGGTCTAACCCCATCCCGCGGATTGTATCCTGATATATTAGGTTTAGATTGCTGCCACCGTCCATCAAGACTCGTGTGAAGTGATATCCGCCAATTACTGGGTCTAATACCAGGGCAGCCCATCCTGTGCGTCGGATACTTGCTGAGTAATCATGATGGCCAAAAGTGATGGGTTGAGACGACCAGTGGCAGGACTTCGCGGTGACAGGCGCTTGGGTATATTTTCCTGGGAGTGCCGCGTTGTTTTTTTTTCCTTGATCACGTGTAACACGTTTACTGTTTTGACTTCTAGTGGAAATTTCTTTTGTTCCCCAGTGTCTTGCTTGGGAGGCTCGTCCTCGTCTTCACTTGGTGTATCCTCCCCCTTGTGTACGGCGTTGAGCTTGCCGGACTGCTTGAAGACCCAACATTCTCTATGGGTATGATTAGCAGGTTTACCAGGGGTACTATGGATCTGACATACTTGGTCCAGAATTTTGTTGAGGCTGGACAGTTCATCCCTGGTGCCTTTAGAGGGCGGCTTTTGCTGACCTGGCTGAGAGCTTTTGAATCCGGTGTTTACTGCCGTGCCCTTCGTGATGTCTTCTTTATTCCGGCATTTGTTATTGCTGTTGCGCCATGACTTCCCGTTTCCATCTCTAACTTCAGATGTACTGGGGTCGCTGGTGCTGCATCTGGCTAGCCAGCTGTCCTCACCCGCGCAAAAGCGGGTCATGAGGCTTGTTAATGTGGCCATCATTCTAGGCTTATTTTGGCCGAGGTGTCTGGCGAGCCATTTGTCACAGACGCTATGCTTAAAAGCTGCCAAGGCTTCAGCGTCTGGACAGTCGACAATCTGGTTATTTTTAGTAAGAAACCTGTTCCAAAGCTTTCGGGCTGACTCTCCGGGCTGTTGAGTTATATGACTCAAATAGTCCGCATCCGGAGGTCGGACATAAGTCCCTTGAAAATTTGCCCGAAAGGCGTCTTCGAGATCTTCCCAACTTCCAATGGAGCTTTCGGGGAGGCCTTTAAGCCAGTGACGAGCTGGCCCTTTGAGCTTCAGGGGTAAGTACTTGATGGCGTGGAGATCATCTCCTCGAGCCATATGGATATGAAGGATGTAGTCCTCAATCCAGACCCCAGGGTCTGTTGTTCCGTCGTATGTCCCTATGTTTACGGGTTTGAATCCCTCTGGAAATTCATGGTCCAGCACCTCATCGGTGAAACATAGGGGGTGTGCGGCACCCCTGTAGCTGGATGTACCGCGTTGTTCGGATGTTTGTTGTGTTGCATTGTATGCTGGGGCGCGCTTGCGTGGTCCATAGATGGATCTTGTTGCGCCGTCCTTTGGGTGCGAGCCCTCGCATGGGTCGCGTGTTGTATTGTGAGTGGCGTTGTATGCCGCTCTGTGTTGGTAGAGGGGTCGTCTATCCGGCCAGGTGGCTGCTTTGATATTTGGTTGTGGGGGGTCTGAGGCCTCCTCATCGAATTCAGGTAGCAGCTTCCGCTTTGGGTAGCTCTTGGAGGGGCGATTGTCGCCGTACCTCGCTGCTGTGTTGAGTATTTTACTCCATCTAATTTGGAGTGTGTCTTGCGCAGCCTTGAGCCTTTGCTTCTACTTTTTAAGACTCCTCGCGGTGGCAACAAGCCTTTTACGGGCATTCTGCTGCTCCGGGTGCCTGTCCGGTGTTATGTCGTCCGGACTATTATCCTTGATAGAATTTGTTTGTTTGGTTTGATTATCCGGATTGCCATTGTCCGGCAGCAGTTCGTCCTGCTCCAGCGTTGGGTCTGTGTGATCGTTATTTCTGTCGAGGCGGGATTTGGGGCGGCGCTTGCGTCGCCGCTTTGACTGCTTCTCGAGGGAACAAGCCTTCGGTGCGTCCTTCCGCTCCTCGTCGTCATCTTTTGGTGCGTCCACCATGTATACGTCATATGATGAGGTGGGCGTCCAGCACCCTGTGGGCGGTGGTTCTTCTTTGCCTCCCGCATCGTCGTCCATACTGTCGATGTTTTCAGAGTCAAAGTCGAGCATGTCGGTTAAATCGTCGACAGTGGCTACAAAGTGTGTGGTGGGTGTCGAATTTCTTCGTCTTCCGCATCCCAATCCTGCTGGCCATGATCCGGGCAGGGCTCTCTTGACAAAGAGAGAGACTTTAGTGATTTCATAATATCGCCGAAGGGCGAGTGCTGAAAGATGTCCGCGGCGGTAAACTCCATGATCGGCGCCCAATCGGATTCGATCGGCAGGGGCGTGGAAGGTTCGGAGTCCGGGGAGGAGTCCGGCTCCTTGGAGTCACGAGTCTCGTGGAGTGCGGGGCTGGTGTTCGGCTCGATTGTCGTTGGGATCGCAGCCCCCGAGGCGGCATCCAACCACCCATCCTCGATCGGCGCAGTTGGCTCCGAATTAAGGGTCGAAGCCGATGCGGGTGCGGCCTCCAGGGCACTGTTCGGCGGCAGAGCTGGATCATGCCCGTCGTGATAGTGCGGCGCGCTCGGCAGTGGCTCGACTCCGTCAAAGATCAAGTCCCCGCGGATGTCAGCCGTGTAGTTTAAACTTCCAAACCTGACCTGACGGCCAGGGCCGTAGCTTTCGATCTGCTCCAGATGGCCAAGCAAATTAGCCCGCAGTGCAAAGCCGCCGAAGACAGAGATCTGTCCGGGGAGACAAGTTTCACCCTGGACCGCATCACTATCGATGATAGTAGGAGCCATCAAGCCTGACGGCGACGACACAGAGGAACTCTCAATGAAAGCACCAATGTCGGTGTCAAAACTGGTGGATCTCGTGTAGGGGGTCCCGAACTGTGCATCTAGGCCTGATGGTAACAGGAGGCAAGGGACACGAAGTTTTACCCAGGTTCAGGCCCTCTTGATGGAGGTAAAACCCTACGTCCTGCTTGATTAATATTGATGATATGGGTAGTACAAGAGTAGATCTACCACGAGATCGGAGAGGCTAAACCCTAGAAGCTAGCCTATGGTATGATTGTTGTTCTATATGTTGTCCTGCGGATTAAAACCCTCCGGTTTATATAGACACCAGAGAGGGTTAGGGTCACACAAAGTCGGTTACAATGGTAGGAGATCTACATATCTGTATCGCCAAGCTTGCCTTCCACGCCAAGGAAAGTCCCTTCCGGACACGGGACGAAGTCTTCAACCTTGTATCTTCATAGTCCAGGAGTCTGGCTGAAGGTATAGTCCGGCCATCCGGGCACCCCCTAATCCAGGACTCCCTCAAGCAGAATTACCATGATGTTGTTTTATGTGCAGAAAACAAATATTCTCGGAATGACCTAAAACTCCACGGGAGGTCTTAAAAAAAATCCTCGCCAAATATGAAGACCAGGGAGCCCACACCCTTTCCACGAGGGTGGGGGGCGCCCCCCCCCCCTAGGGCGCGCCCCCCTACCTCGTGGGCCCCTATTGACCCTCCTACGCCAACTCCAACTCTATATATTTGCTTTTGGAGAGAAAAAAATCAGAGAGAAGAAATCATCACGTTTTATGATACAGAGCCGCCGCCAAGCCCTAAAACCTCTCGGGAGGGCTGATCTGGAGGCTGTTCGGGGCTCCGGAGAGGGGGATTCATCGCTGTCGTCATCATCAACCATCCTCCATCACCAATTTCATGATGCTCACCGCCATACGTGAGTAATTGCATCGTAGGCTTGCTGGACGGTGATGCGTTGGATGAGATTTATCATGTAATCGAGTTAGTTTTGTTAGGGTTTGATCCCTAGTATCCATTATGTTCTGAGATTGATGTTGCTATGACTTTGCTATGCTTAATGCTTGTCACTAGGGCCCGAGTGCCATGATTTCAGATCTGAACCTATTATGTTTTCATGAATATATGTGAGTTCTAGATCCTATCTTGCAAGTCTATAGTCACCTACTATGTGTTATGATCCGGCAACCCCGAAGTGACAATAATCGGGACCACTCCCGGTGATGAACATAGTTTGAGGAGTTCATGTATTCACTATGTGCTAATGCTTTGTTCCGGTTCTCTATTAAAAGGAGGCCTTAATATCCCTTAGTTTCCAATAGGACCCCGCTGCCACGGGAGGGTAGGACAAAAGATGTCATGTAAGTTCTTTTCTATAAGCACGTATGACTATATACAGAATACATGCCTACATTACATTGACGAACTGGAGCTAGTTCTGTGTCACCCTATGTTATGACTGTTACATGATGAACCGCATCCCGCATAATTATCCATCACTGATCCGGTGCCTACGAGTTTTCCATATACTGGTTTACGCTTATTTATTTTCCCGCTTTTACTGTTACAATCACTACAAAATACCAAAAACATTACTTTTTCTGTCTTTACTTTTGTTGCCGCTACCGCCACTATCATATTACCTTGCTACTAAACACTTTGCTACAGATACTAAATTTCCAGGTGTGGTTGAATTGACAACTCAGCTGCTAATACTTGAGAATATTCTTTGGCTCCCCTTGTGTCGAATCAATAAATTTGGGTTGAATACTCTACCCTCGAAAGCTGTTGCGATCCCCTATACTTGTGGCTTATCAAGACTATTCCGGTGCCATAAAAATCAACAACTTCGAGGGCACAAATCCGAAGGTGGTAAACGGTCAAAGAATTAAACATTATATCTCAGGTAATCCCATAAATGTTGAAACCAATATTATTGAAACCGTAACCCCGGAGGAATACATAAGAGACACTTTCCGGAACCTTTCAGGCTCCGAAAAGGAATAGGTATGTGGTACGATAAGTAAACCGACTCCAAAACAATTTTTATGGAAATATCTCTCTGTTTTGGAATATTTAGAAAAATAGAAAAATAAGTAGCAGTCCGGGAAGGACACGAGGGCCCCATGAGGGTGGTGGGCACGCCCTACCCCCCTGGGCGCGCCCCCTACCTCATGAGCGCCTCGTGTGCCCTCTGGACTCCGTTTTCTTGCACGTTACGTATTTTGGTCGGTAATAATTCATTATATATTCTCCCGAAGGTTTTGACTCTCGTATCACGCAATTATCCTGTGTTTTCGTTTCGAGCTGTCCCGTTGCAGATTAAATCAACATGTCTTCCCAGGATTCGGAAGGAGAAAGCTATGTGGGTGATTACTTAGCAAATCCCAAGGTCTATGGAGATGTAGAGTACTATGGATGGACCACGGAGGAAGGGGAGGACTATGAACCCAAGGGGAAGGAGGAGACGAGCGCAGATGAAGATGAAGCACCATTACCTCAACCTGGGGACATGCACGTGGAGTTCAAAAAGTCAAGTCTCCCTGATAGAGTTAAGAAACCCCAAGTTCGAGTTTATCCCTTTTCGTCTCTTGCAGGAAAATAAGCAGGACCTATGCAAAAAGATATTAACCCTGGAGTGGGAAATTGATGATCTGAGGGATCAAAATGCCGTCCTCAAGCGCAAATTAAGGGAGAAGCCTAAGCCATCAATTAAATCAACAACACCTCCACCGTCTCCTCCGGCAAAGAAGAATTGAGTATCTGGGTATGGGCACTCCCCTTGGCAACTGCCAAGCTTGAGGGAGGTGCCCCGGTATCGCATCACAATCACAACTCCTATTTTTACCGTTTTCTTAGTTTGATCCTATTAGTAGTATCTTGATCTAGTATAATAAAGTTTATGGCATTATCTAGTTTTGAGTTTTGCTTTATGATCTCTCTATGTAATCGAGTCCGTGAGCTATATATAATAAAGATTAGTGTTGAGTCAAGGGCTTGATTATTTTGCCATGATCTTGGGTGAATAAAAGAAAAGAGAAAAAGAATAAAAAGAAACAAAAGGGTTCATATTGATCTTATTGAGAGTAATGACTTCACATAGAAAGAGTATGATGATTAAAAGTTGTTGGGAATTGGCAGACATAGCTTTGGTCACTGTTGCAATTAATAGGAAGTAATAAGGAAAGAGAGGTTTTCATATATAGATATATTATCATTGACATCTGTTACGATTGGGAGCACTCATTAAAATATGACATGCTAAAGAGTTGATATTGGACAAGGAAGACAACGTAATGAGTTATGTCTTTCTTATATCTGAGATAAAATATGTTGTCATGGTTCCTCTAACTTGTTGACCTTGCCTTTCCCCCTCATGCTAGCCAAATTCTCAGCACTAAGTAGAAATACTACTTGTGCTTCCAAATATCCCTAAACCAGTTTTGCCATGAGAGTCCACCATATCCACCTATGGATTGAGTAAGATCCTTCAAGTAAGTTGTCATCGGTGCCAAGCAATAAAAATTGATCTAAATATGTATGATTGATTGGTGTGGGAGAAATAAGCTTTATACGATCTTGTGATGTGGAAGTAATAAAAGCGACGGACTGCATAATAAAGGTTCATATCACAAGTGGCAATATAAAGTGATGTTCTTTCGCAATGAGATTTTATATATCCAACCATAAAAGCACATGGCAACCTCTGCTTCCCTCTGCGAAGGGCCTATCCTTTATTATTATCTTCTACCTTATGCAAGAGTCACGGTGATCTTCACCTTTCCTTTTTCATTTTATCCTTTGGCAAGCTCAGCAGGTTGGAAAGAACATGATATATATATATATATATATATATATATATATATATCTAATTGGATGTAGGGGGGCATGAACCATTATTTTTGACATTACCCTTGAGGTAAAAGGTTGTGGGGCAAAACTATAAGCCCCTATCTTTCTCTGTATCCGATTAAAACTCTATAACCACAAGTATCGTGTGAGTGTTAGAAATTATGGAGGACTAAATGATAGTTGAGTATGTGGACTTGCTTTTTAGCTCTGACATAGACTCTTTCCGATGTTATGATAAATTGCAATTGCTTCAATGACTGAGATTATAGTTTGTTGGAGCCCAATAAGGTTTATGATTTATACTTTTGCATTGTGAATAGATCATCACTTAAACATAAGCAATCATATGACAAAATCTATATATGTTGATGTTATAAGAATAATCATGATGCCTTCATGTTCGTATTTTATTTTTATCAACGCCTCTACCTCTAAACATGAGGACATATTTATTGTTATCGGCTTTTCGCTTGAGGACAAGCGAGGTCTAAGCTTGGGGGTGTTGTTACGTCCATTTTGCATCATGCTTTTATATCGATATTTATCGCATTATGGACTGTTATTTCACTTCATATCACAATACTTATGGATATTCTCTCTTATTTTACAAGGTTTACATAAGGAGGGAGAATGCCGGCAGCTGGAATTCTGGGCTAGAAAAGGAGCAAATATTAGAGACCTATTCTGCGCAACTCCAAAAGTCCTGAAACTCCACAGAACGTCTAAAAAGAAATAAAGAAAAATCCACGCCAAAGATGAAGGCCAGGGGGCCACACCCTGCTCGCGGTGGTGGGGGCGCCCCCCCTAGGGCGCGCC
Source organism: Triticum aestivum (assembly GCF_018294505.1). Lineage (NCBI taxonomy): Eukaryota > Viridiplantae > Streptophyta > Magnoliopsida > Poales > Poaceae > Triticum > Triticum aestivum. The sequence continues at coordinate 146,453,453 of NC_057797.1, forward strand.
CCCTACCTTGTGGGCCCCCTGGTGGCTCTCCGATGCCCATCTTCTCCTATATGAGGTGTTTCGATGAGAAAAAAATAAAAAGGAACTTTTCGGGACGAGACTCCGCCGCCACGAGGCGGAACCTTGGCGGATCCAATCTAGAGCTCCGGCAGAGCTGTTCTGCCGGGGAAACTTCCCTCCCGGAGGGGGAAATCATCACCATCATCATCACCAACGCTCCTCTCATCAGGAGAGGGCAATCTTCATCAACATCTTCACCAGCACCATCTCATCTCCAAACCCTAGTTCATCTCTCGTATCCAATTCTTGTCTCAAAGTCCGGGATTGGTGCTAGTAGGTTGCTAGTAGTGTTGATTACTCTTTGTAGTTGATGCTAGTTGGTTTAATTGGTGGAAGATCATATGTTCAGATCCTATATGCATATTATTACCCCTCTGATTATGAACATGAATATGCTTTGTGAGTAATTACGTTCGTTCCTGAGGACAAGGGAGAAGTCTTGCTATGAGTAGTCATGTGAATTTGGTATTCATTTGATATTTTGATAAGATGTATGTTGTCTAGCCTCTAGTGGTGTTATGTGAACGTCGACTACATAACACTTCACCATTATTTGGGCCTAGAGGAAGGCATTGGGAAGTAATAAGTAGATGATGGGTTGCTAGAGTGACAAAAGCTTAAACCCTAGTTTATGCGTTGCTTCGTAAGGGGCTGATTTGGATCCATATGTTTCATGCTATGGTTAGGTTTACCTTAATACTTTCGTTGTAATTGTGGATGCTTGCAATAGAGGTTAATCATAAGTGGGATGCTTGTTCAAGTAAGAACAGCACCCAAGCACCGGTCCACCCACATATCAAATTATCAAAGTATCAAACGCGAATCATATGAACGTGATGAAAACTAGCTTGACGAAATTCCCATGTGTCCTCGGGAGCGCTTTTCCTATTATAAGAGTTTGTTCTGGCTTGTCCTTTGCTAAAAAAGGATTGGTCCACCTTGCTGCACTTTGTTTACTTTTGTTACTTGTTGCTCGTTGCAATTTATCCTATCACACAACTATCTGTTACCACTTATTTCAGTACTTGCAGAGAATACCTTACTGAAAACCGCTTATCATTTCCTTCTGCTCCTCATTAGGTTCGACACTCTTACTTATCGAAAGGACTACGATAGATCCCCTATACTTGTGGGTCATCAGCGTCTGCCAAGCGTTCGTAACGTCTTGTTCTGCAGGGAAAACAGGTGCTTCACCTAGCGGTGCATCAAGGACATATGCTTTCCTGGCAGCTATGAGGATAATCCTTAGGTTACGGGCCCAGTCCGTGTAGTTGCTGCCATTGTCTTTCAGCTTGGTTTTCTCTAGGAACGCGTTGAAGTTGAGGGCAACATTAGCATGGGACATTTGATCTACAAGACATATTGCAAAGATTTTCAGACTATGTTCATGATAATTAAGTTCATCTAATCAAATTATTTAATGAACTCCCACTCAGATAGACATCCCTCTAGTCATCTGAGTGATACATGATCCGAGTCAACTAGGCCGTGTCTAATCATCACGTGAGACGGACTAGTCATCATCGGTGAACATTTTCATGTTGATCGTATCTTCTATACGACTCATGTTCGACCTTTCGGTCTTCCGTGTTCCGAGGCCATGTCTGTACATGCTAGGCTCGTCAAGTCAACCTAAGTGTATTGCATGTGTAAATCTGGCTTACGCCCGTTGTATGCGAACGTTAGAACCTATCACACCCGATCATCACGTGGTGCTTCGGAACAACGGACCTTAGCAACGGTGCACAGTTAGGGGGAACACTTTCTTGAAATTATTCGAGGGAACATCTTATTTATGCTACCGTCGTTCTAAGAAAATAAGATGTAAAACATGATAAACATCACATGCAATCAAATAGTGACATGATATGGCCAATATCATTTTGCTCCTTTTGATCTCCATCTTCGGGGCGCCATGATCATCATCGTCACCGGCATGACACCATGACCTCCATCATCATGATCTCCATCATCGTGTCTTCATGAAGTTGTCTCGCCAACTAGTACATCTACTACTATGGCTAACGGTTAGCGATAAAGTAAAGTAATTGCATGACGTTTATGTTGACATGCAGGTCATAAATAAATTAAGACGACTCCTATGGCTCCTGACGGTTGTCATACTCATCGACATGCAAGTCGTGATTCCTATTACAAGAACATGATCAATCTCATACATCACATATATCATTCATCACATCCTTTTGGCCATATCACATCACACGACATATGCTGCAAAAACAAGTTAGATGTCCTCTAATTGTTGTTGCAAGTTTTACGTGGCTGCTATAGGTTTCTAGCAAGAACGTTTCTTACCTACGCCAAAACCACAACGTGATATGCCAATTTATATTTACCCTTCATAAGGACCCTTTTCATCGAATCCGATCCGACTAAAGTGGGAGAGACAAACACTCGCTAGCCACCTTATGCAACTAGTGCATGTCACTCGGTGGAACCAGTCTCACGTAAGCATACGTGTAAGGTCGGTCCGGGCCGCTTCATCCCACGATGCCGCCGAATCAAGATAAGACTAGTAACGGCAAGTAAATTGACAAAATCGACGCCCACAACAACTTGTGTTCTGCTCGTGCATAGAAACTACGCATAGACCTAGCTCATGATGCCACTGTTGGGGATCGTAGCAGAAATTTAAAATTTTCTATGCATCACCAAGATCAATCTATGGAGTCATCTAGCAACAAGAGGGAGAGGAGTGCATCTACATACCCTTGTAGATCGCGTGCAGAAGCGTTCAAGAGAACGGGGTTGACAGAGTCGTACTCGACGTGATCCAAATCACCGATGATCCTAGCGCCAAACGGACGGCACCTCCGCGTTCAACACACGTACGGAGCAGAGACGTCTCCCGCGCCTTGATCCAGCAAGGAGGAGGGAGAGGTTGAGGAAGAGAGCTCCAACAGCAGCACAACGACGTGGTTGTGGTGGAGCGGCAGTACTCCGGCAGGGCTTCACCAAGCTCTTAACGGAGGAGGAGAGGTGTTGGGGAGGGGAGGGGTTGCACCTTTGATGTGGTGTGCAGCCGTCCCCTTGCCCCTCTATTTATTGGGGAAGGAGGAAGGGGGTCGACCCCCTCTAGATGAGATCTAGAGGGGGGAGGCGGCCAAGGGGGTGGCTTGCCCCCCAAGCAAGGGGGGCGCCCCCTCTAGGGTTCCCCCCCCAACCCTAGGCGCATGGGCCCAAGGGGGATGCGCCCAGCCCACTTGGGGCTGGTTCCCTTTCCTCTACAGCCCATGAGGCCCTCCGAGAAAGGTGGCCCTCCCGGTGGACCCCTGGAACCCCTCCGGTGGCCTCGGTACAATACGGATATGCCCCCGAACCTTTCCGGTGACCGTATGACAACTTCCAATATATAAATCTTCACCTCCGGACCATTCCGGAACTCCTCGTGACGTCCAAGATCTCATTCGGGACTCCTAACAACATTCGGTAATCACATACAAGTCTTCCTAATAACCCTAGCGTCATCGAACCTTAAGTGTGTAGACCCTACGGGTTCGGGAACCATGCAGACATGACCGAGACAACTTTCCGGCCAATAACCAATAGCGGGATCTGGATACCCATGTTGGCTCCCACATGTTGATGATCTCATTGGATGAACCACGATGTCGAGGATTCAAGCAATCCCGTATACAATTCCCTTTGTCAATCGGTACGTTACTTGCCCGAGATTCGATCATCGGTATCCCAATACCTTGTTCAATCTCGTTACCGGCAAGTCACTTTACTCGTTCCGTAACACATCATCCCGTGACCAACCCTTAGTCACATTGAGCTCATTACGATGATGTCTTACCGAGTGGGCCCAGAGATACCTCTCCATCATACGGAGTGACAAATCCCAGTCTCGATTCGTGCCAACCCAACAGACACTTTCGGAGATACCCGTAGTGCACCTTTATAGTCACCCAGTTACGTTGTGACATTTGGAACACCCAAAGTATTCCTACAGTATCCGGGAGTTGCACAATCTCATGGTCTAAGGAAAAGATACTTGACATTAGAAAAGCTTTAGCAGACGAACTACACGATCTTGCGCTATGCTTAGGATTGGGTCTTGTCCATCACATCATTCTCCTAATAATGTGATCCCGTTATCAATGACATCCAATGTCCATGATCAGGAAACCGTAACCATCTATTGATCAATGAGCTAGTCAACTAGAGGCTCACTAGGGACATGTTGTGGTCTATGTATTCACACATGTATTATGATTTCCGGATAACACAATTATAGCATGAACAATAGACAATTATCATGAACAAGGAAATATAATAATAACCATTTTATTATTGCCTCTAGGGCATATTTCCAACAAATATTAGAGACCTATTCTGCACAGCTCCAAAAGTCCTGAAACTTCATGGATGATGTTTTCCAAATATATTAATAATACTGAGCGCAAGAACCTCACCAGGGGGGCCACACCCTTCCCACGAGGGTGGGGGCGCGCCCTACCCCCCTGGGCGCGCCCCCCTACCTCGTGGGCCCCCTGGTGGCCCTCTGGTGGCCATCTTCTGCTATATGGAGTCTTTCGATGGGAAAAAATTAATATGCCATCTTCTCGGACGAAACTCCGCCGCCACGAGGCGGAACCTTGGCGGAATCAATCTAGGGCTCTAGCGGAGCTATACTGCCGGGGAAACTTCCCTCCTGGAGGGGGAAATCATCGCCATCATCATCGCCAATGCTCCTTTCATCGGGAGAGGGCAATCTCCATCAACATCTTCATCAGCACCATCTCATCTCAAAACCCTAGTTCATCTCTTGTATCCAATTCTTGTCTCCAAGTCCGGGATTGGTGCTAGTAGGTTGCTAGTAGTGTTAATTACTCCTTGTAGTTGATGCTAGTTGGTTTAATCGGTGGAAGATCATATGTTCAGATCCTATATGCATATTAATACCTCTCTGATTATGAACATGTTTATGCTTTGTGAGTAGTTACTTTAATTCCTGAGGACATGGGAGAAGTCTTGCTATTAGTAGTCATGTGAATTTGGTATTCGTTCGATATTTTGATGAGATGTATGTTGTCTCTCCTCTAGTGGTGTTATGTGAACGTCGACTACATGACACTTCACCATTATTTGGGCCTAGAGGAAGGCACTGGGAAGTAATAAGTAGATGATGGGTTGCTAGAGTGACAGAAGCTTAAGCCCTAGTTTATGCGTTGCTTAAGGGGATGATTTGGATCCATATGTTTCATGCTATGGTTAGGTTTACCTTAATACTTTTGTTGTATTTGCGGATGCTTGCAATAGAGGTTAATCATAAGTGGGATGCTTGTCCAAGTAAGGGCAGCACCCAAGCACCGGTCCACCCACATACCAAATTATCAAAGTACCGAACGCGAATCATATGAACGTGATGAAAACTAGCTTGACGATATTCCCATGTGTCCTCAGGAGCGCTTTACATCATATAAGAGTTTGTCCAGGCTTGTCCTTTGCTACAAAAGGATTGGGCCACCTTGCTGCACTTTATTTACTTTTGTTACTTGTTGCTCGTTACAAATTATCCTATCACAAAACTATATGTTACCACGTATTTCAGTACTTGAAGAGAATACCTTGCTGGAAACCGCTTATCATTTCCTTCTACTGCTCGTTGGGTTCGACACTCTTACTTATCGAAAGGACTACGATAGATCCCCTATACTTGTGGGTCATCACATGCCCCCGGCTTGATGCCGTGAAGCGGTCAGTCTGCATCGAAGGTGCGCTGATGGCCTTCGCCCGTGTCAAGGTGCAGTGGGCGAAGATGGACGACGCCAAGCTCGCAACCGAGGTACCGCCCGCAGGCAAGGAGCACCGCACGCCGGAGCAGTATTTCGATGATGTCCTGGAAGGATCCCGCATTGTAGAGGGCCAGTGTTCAAAGGACATCATTTTTGAATGAATGTATCTATGTTGTCCAATCATGTATTATGAAACAAGGCTTATGTATGATATATTGCTTGCTTTATTTTGAAATATTTCCTCCTGTGCGGCCGTTTACGAAATCTGAGAGTTGGCCAGTCATCGGCTTCAGCCCCCACATAGATAATACAGGGGTGTTCGAAATAGCACAAGAACACACTTGACCCAGCGATTTGGTCCGTGAAGGATGTCGTGGAATTGTCACGGCAAATGTCCTGGAGCAAGGACTTAGTCATAGGGCCATCGCACTAGGAAGCTTAAAGGGGTTAATCGGGACAAAGGACACGAGAGGGTTTTATACTAGTTCGGCCCCTTACGATGAAGGTAAAAGCCTACGTCTAGTTGGGATTGGTATGCTGGGGTTTCGATCACCAAGAGGCTCAACTCGCCGGCTTGGTTATCGATTTGTTGTTTCTTTCCCTAAGCCTCCACCGGGTCGTCCCCTTATATACATGGGTTGACGCCTGGTGGCCTACAGAGTCCCGGACGGCTCATAATCATGTCCGGCTCGGTGACTTCCTTTACATGCCTTCCTTTACAAGTCTTTCCTTACATACAACGGTTTACAATATCAGGCCTTAAGCCGCCTCCAGGCCTTTGGGCCTTCTATAAGGTTTAATAAACTATCGTCTTGAATGTTTACTAGGCTTCTTGTGTAACCCGCCATTGGGGCTGACCCGGCCCCTCCTAGGTGGGTCATGTATGATAATAATATCCCCCACATTAGGCCCCAGGTTGACTTTGAATTTCATTCTTTGTCGATCTTCAATACTTAGAACAAAATCCATCTTCTTATCTTCATTGAAGTTTTCGTAACCCGCCATGACGTCATCTCTTGAAAATGCAAAGAACTTTCATGACGTCATCTCCCAATGGATCTTTTATCTTTAATGCTTCCCAAGAATCGAGGCGTTTGTGTAGCTAGATAACCTTTATTCGGCTCTCCTCGATTTTCGCATCCATCTGTTCACATCTTTCCTTATAAATAGGCACGCCTCGGCCTTCTCATTCTCCTCTCTTACTCCATCTTATTCCTCTAGCAAACCCCCTGCTGCTCGAGCTCTGCCGCCGCCATGCCTCATCTTCATCTCCATCGACTTTGGCCGCTGCATCGACCCGAACCGATCTAGAGAGACCGCGGCGACCTCCGCGGAAAACCTGCAACCGTAAGTGTTCTTTCCTTCGTTTCTCAGATCTGCATTAGGGTTTCCGAGCTCCTGCGTGTTCTCCATATTTCATCGTAGTTCTTCCACCGCAAGCCCTTTCTTATCCAAAAAGCTATATATATGCTCGCGCGGTAGTGGTTTTGTACCCCTTCTTGATCAACAGATCCCTTTTTCTGATTCAAAGACTACTTTAGAACTTTCAGACTCCTCTGCACTAAACTTTTTAGGTCTAGAATTTTTTCCATTTTGAATAGCCATTTGATATGGAATAATACCAAACAATTTAGGAAACTTGTTTGTCTCAACACTTAGCTTAATTTGCCTTCCTCAAATATCTGTAGTCATGGCGGCTTACCATGCCGGCTTAATTTTCCTTATATGTCATTAGCCCTTAACTAAGCCGCCATTACTTGTTTGCATCATCATTAGTTAACTGTCAATCTCACCATTAAACTGAACCAGCATGTTGCCTTTCTTTTCAGTTCGTCTTTGCACATCATGCCGTCCAAAGCACCAACCATCTGTAACTGGGTTCCCTCAACCATAACTGAGGAACATTTGAAAGAGTTCTTCACCATAGGATTTCTGCCAGTGAAAACCGTCATGTCTTACCGTGCCCCTGACTCGGAAGAAGAACAGCCCAATCCAAGAGACGCCGAAGTGATCGTTTTCACTGACCACATGAACTGTGGCTTCTCACCGCCCGGCTCAAAGTTCTTCAGAGAGGTCCTCCACTTTTTCAAGATCCATCCTCAAGATATCGAGCCTAATTCCATATCTAACATCTGTAACTTCCAAGTACTATGTGAAGTATATCTTCAACAAGAGCCCGCCGTGGAGTTGTTTAGAGAATACTTTTATCTGAACCGGCATAACGAGTGCACCAACGGCCTTAGCTTAGAGCTTGGAGGCATATCAATTCAGCGTCGGCAAGGTGTCGTCTTCCCCCTCATTTTCTTACCAAGTCACCCAAAGGACTGGAACCAGACTTGGTTCTACTGCCAGGACACTTCACCAGCAAACGAGAAGCCACCGCTGGGTTATCGCCCCGATCATCTTGACTCCAAGTTCGCGCTTCCTGATAAGCTTACTATCGCTGAACGCAAGAGGCTGATACCATCCATCAAAAGGATCAATGCTCAGTTGGGGAATGGGTTAACTGGAGTTGATCTAACCCGCTGCTGGATCTCATGGCGGGTCATCCCTTTAAGCCACCGGTCAAAGCTGATGTATGAGTATGGTGGAGGCCCAGATGACTCTCTTCGTCACAGCCCCTTCAATTGATAGAAGAATATATTGTCTCAATGTTGACCCTTCTAGTGAACGGGAAATACGAAGATTGCAGCATTGTTGGGTTAAACCCCTTCTGCAAGCTTAACCCGGTGCCAGAAGTAAGAATATTCTGAACTCTCTCCTTTGTATTTTTCCCAGCCGTATTGTTTAAAACTTGCCTGATTTTTCATCTTTACCTGTCTGTAGGCCAATTCTGACTTCTGGAAAGTTAAGTATGACCACGAGGCTGCCAAGAAAGCAAAAGCCGCCGCCATAAACGCCAAGAAAACGACCCGAAGATCGAAAAAGAAGAAGAAGAACACTGCTGAAGATTGGATGAAGCTTGATGATACATCTGATTCGGAGGTAGCCCTTGATTCCCTTGGACAAATTTTTCACAATCTTATTAACACTGATCATTACCAGGATGACACCGGGGCCAGTCAGGCCGCGGAAGCAGAGGTAACTATCATTTCCTCCGACTCAGAGCCTTTGCCAAGACAAAATATTCGATGAGTGATCCGTAAAGTAAGGTTTTCTAACCCATTAGCTCAATTGGATCCCAACTTTTGTTTGAAAAAACAGCAACATGAAAGCCGCCGTCAGGCTCGGACCGAAGATGAGCCGGCTGTTGTTCTTCAACAGACTCCTCAGAAGCGCCCGAACAAGGTTTACTTCTTTCTGTTTTTAACTCTGTTTAATGGATCCTTTCCCCTGCCTTACTTTACCTTTGCTTTATCTTTTCAGGAGGTGTCTCACTCTTCTGGCGACTCATCGCAGACGCAATTTTCGGCCTTCAAGACTGCCCCTGGGTAATGAAAAATCCTCATGTTTTCCAGGTTGTTCAAATTGTATCTTTATACTGACAATCCTGCAACATTTTTCTTAGTGGACAAGCTAAATCCAAGAAGGCAAAGGTAGCTAAACCGGCAGAAGACCCGCCGGTGCTTGCATCTGACCCGGCCAGGCCATCTTCTCCATTAACCGACGCTCCAGAAGACCCACCTGTTGATGCAGAAGCAAATCCTCCTGAGTCGTCGTTTGATGAGACCATTGTGAACCCTTCTGCTACTGGACCATCAAGCTCAGCCAACCCGCCATCACCATCTGCATAAGACGTTCAGATCACTAGGAGTCGCTTTATTGAACCAGGGAATCCAACTGTGTTGGCTCGGTGTACTGCGAAACAAGAGGCATTGGAGAAGCAGAAAGTGTGCTTTAACATTGCCAATTACGACCATCTAAATGCCAACGATATTTTATCCGGCTATCTCAGCCACGTGCACTCCAGTCGCGACTCTGAGATCTAAATGGTCAAACAATTGCAGCTGAAATATGAGGTATGTTCTTCCGGCTTATCTATATTCCTTCAGCCCCCAAGTCTTCAGATTATGAGACAACCAGAATGATCTGTAGACTTTGGCATATAGGCCAAGACCTTTACCTTTGATTTTCTTTAATTCAATAGAACAAAACTTCACATGTAGTCCCCAAGGGCTGGTTCTTTTTTATCATAAATGATCCGGTACCTTAAATTGTTTTGTACCATATTCAAAGAACTTAATATTCCAGCTTAACCTTGAGGAACTTGCTAAACTGCATACATTAGCCCCCAAGTGCCAAGTGCTGCTACTTTGTAAAGTATTTGGGACTTAAAGTATGTTTGTAGAGTCATAAGAAATTGCTTTGGCATACATTAGCCCCCAACTGGCAAGTGGTTTTTTGTAAAGTACTTGAGACTTGAAACTTGATATTTGAGCCTTTGAGCAAAATCTGGACTTATCTGAATATGTATTCTTGCAGAATGCTTTATCTAAACTAAACTCGCAATTGACTGATGCAAAGACCCGGCTAGCAGGTCAGGAAGCAGAAATCAAGTCTGCTAACTCCAAATTGCAAATAAGTCTCTCTGAGACGGAAAACTTAAAGACCAGTTTGGCTGCCAAGAAGAAGACCTGGGCAGAGGAAAAAATGCTTCTGACACAATGCGCTGAGAGAGCCGAAGCAACCCTTGAAGAGGTGTCAATAGAGTTGAACGGCTTAAAGGGCCGGGTGTCTCACATGGTGGCCACCATCTTTGGTAAGCCATCCATTTTTAATCTTATGTACTTTTTGCTGATCCGGAATATAAGCCGCCAGCTGACTTTGTTTTTAAAACATGCGCAGGCCCACGAAGCAAGAACTTGAGCCAAGATCCTTTGATTAAACTGAAGGCAGTGTACACTTTAGTAGAACAACTGTATATTGGCGCACAACGGGCACTTGCCGCCATCTCTCCTGCCAATCAAGGACCCAACCGGCTCAGCGACGTTTTGAAGAAACTATCAATCCTGCCTGCCAGATTTCAAGAAGTGAAGCGCTCCTGTGCGCGAGCTGGGGCTTTGACTGCCCTGAGCCGCTCCAAGGCTTGGGTGCCAGACCTAGACCCGGCAGATGTGGCCAGAGGCTATCCCACCATGAAGGAAGACGGATCTCCCTTTGAACAGGATGACTTCATGGCTGGTGTGCGCGGAGTCCGGCCTTAGGCAACTACCCTTAGAGATGATACCAACATTGACAAATATCAGTCGGGTTTTGATGCTGAAAATAAGAATATGGCGACTCCCTCGTACAAGGTGACGGATTTGAGCTTTCCTGTAAGAGAAAATACATTTGCCCCGGAAGTTGACCTGGCAGGCCTGATCGATGATGAAGCAGAATTCGTTGTCGTGAATGGTTTTGACTGGTCAAAACCCAATTTCCAGCCAACAAAGGGCGGTGAACCGGCAAGGGAGGAATAATAACCATCTTCATTGGCTTATAAAAAGCCGTGTAATAGTTTAGCTGTGAAAACACTAAATTCCTTGCTTATGCCATCATTCATAAAACACTGTATGTGACTCCGTGTTTCCTGATGGCAATATATGCATTATATTTGATGATTGTTTCTGCAACACTTTAACTCTGTTCCCTGTAGATACAAGAGAAAAGACTGGCTTGGCGGCTCAGAACCGAATGGGTTACAACACCCGTCTTATATCCAATATGTTTATCATAATGGAAAACAGAAAACAGAATTAAATAAAGGACAAGGGCTAAAACTAACTCTTTAGTTAATGCAGCAGTCAATTATATATAAATAATAGCCATACTTGTACCTTTGATCCTTAGACCACCGGCTTGAGTAACCCGGGTAATGAAGTTGATAACTCAATCTTTTTGAGAAATCAATACCTTTGAATACTTTAATGATCAGTATACCTTGGTAGCCTTGTTGTCAAATAGACAAGCCGACAAAGAAGATCATGCTAATTATTTCCAACAAGAAACTCAAAGGCAAATAACAGTTAACAAGTATGATTTAACCTTATATTTAAAGGTTGGTGGCTTCTGATTCGAATACGATTAGTAAACCGGACCAAAGGGGTTAAGCTAAGGTTCGAATACGACCATATAGCCCCCAGTGGATGTGGCATTGCACCGATCAAGAGGGTACCGACATCTATGTTCGCTTTGGTTAAAATACGACCTATGTTTGAACAGGAAGCCCCCAAATGACCTTGAGAGGTTTTTAACAACCCTGATTCAAATACGATCCAAGTCGGACCCAAAAGGGGTTAAGCTATGATTCGGATACGATCAAGAAGCCCCCTAGGGAGTTTGGCCTTGAGCCGATCAAGAGGGTTACGACAGCTATGTTCTCCTTGGTTCAAATATGACCTATGTTTGAACATAAGCCCCCAAGTGACCATGATAATTGCAGCTAGATTCGAATAAGATCATAAGCCGGACCAAAAAAGGTTAGACTTGATTCAAATATGATCAGCTCTTTAATAGTCATTTTAAAATAAGAAATAACAAAGATGCATAATCTTTGAAAAGAAAAGAGACTGATGGTCTTACTTTATTGCTTTATCATGGTATATACAATGTTAAAGTATGTACACGATGAGAGTCGGTGGCTCAGGTGTAGTATGGCCGAAGTTGAGCAATGTTCCACGGTCGGCGGGTCTCCTCCTCTGACTTACGTGAATCTTTGTGCTCTGGAACGTCGATGAGGTAATACGACCCGTTGTTTAAATTCTTGCTGACCACAAAGGGTCCTTCCCAAGGTGGGGATAACTTGTGCGCATCCTAGATGAGCCGGAGCACCAGGTCGCCTTCCTGAAAAGTCCTGGACTTAACCCGGCGGCTGTGATAATGGCGCAGGTCCTGTTGATAAATTGTTGATTGAGTCGCTGCTAAGTCTCTTTCTTCATCCAACAAGTCAAGTGCATCCTGTCTGGCTTGTTCATTATTAGCTTCAACATAAGCCGCCACACGGGGCGAGTCATGACGGATGTCACTAGGCAACACTGCTTCTGCTCCATAAACCATGAAGAAAGGTGTGTAACCTATAGATCTCTTAGGCGTGGTGTTGATACTCCACAACACCGAGGGTAATTCCTCTATCCAACAACCCGACGTTCGCTGTAAGGGAACCATAAGCCGGGGTTTGAGACATTTCAAAATTTCCTGATTGGCTCTCTCAGCTTGACCATTGGATTGAGGATGAGCTACAGAAGAAACATCAAGCCAGATATGCTCACATTGACAAAACTCCTCCATAGCCCCTTGGGACAGATTAGTGCCATTGTCAGTGATAATGCTGTGTGGAAAACCAAAACGGAAGATCACCTTTTTCATGAACTGAACCGCCGTGCCGCGTCACACTTACTCACTGGCTCTGCCTCAATCCACTTAGTGAATTTATCAACTGCCACTAAGAGATGTGTCTTTTTATCCTTGGACCTTTTGAAAGGTCCCACCATGTCAAGCCCCCAGACCGCAAACGGCCAAGTGATTGGAATCATCCGGAGCTCTTGAGCCGACACATGCGCTCGTCATGCGAACTTTTGACATCCATCACATCTACTGACCAGATCCTCTGCATCAGCGTGAGCCGTCAACCAGTAAAAACCGTGACGAAAAGCCTTGGCCACCAGAGATTTTGACCCAGCGTGATGACCACAATCGCCTTCATGGATCTCATGAAGTATTTCTTGACCTTCTTCAGGGGAAACACATCGCTAAAACGCTCCAGAGATGCTGCGATGGTATAGTTCTCCATCCGAAATCGGCATTGACTTAGACCGCTGGGTTATCTATCGAGCCAGGGTCTCATCCGCTGGCAACTCTCCCCGGGTCATGTAAGCCAAGAATGGCACTGTCCAATCCGGGATGACATGAAGAGCCGCCACCAACTGCGCCTCCGGGTCAGGAACAACTAAATCTTCTTCTATGGGCAACTTGACAGACGGGTTATGCAAAACATCCAAAAAGGCGTTAGGTGGTACCGGCTTACGCTGAGACCCCAACCGGCTTAAAGCATCAGCTGCTTCGTTCTTTCGACGGTCGATGTGCTCCACCTGATAACCTTTAAAATGCCCAGCAACAGCATCAACCTCCCGGTGATAAGCCGCCATGAGAGGGTCCTTGGAATCCCATTTGCCTGATACCTGTTGAGCCACTAGATCTGAGTCGCCAAGACATCTGACCCGGCTCAAACTCGTCTCTTTTGCCGCTCGATGACCATGGAGCAAAGCTTCATACTCTGCTGCGTTGTTAGTGCAAGGAAACATCAACCGTAACACATAACAAAATTTGTCACCTCGAGGAGAGGTTAAAACAACTCCAGCCCCCGAGCCTTCCAACTGTCTGGACCCATCAAAATGAATAGTCCAATACGTGTTGTCCGGTTTTTCTTCTGGCATCTGCATCTCTGTCCAGTCATTAATGAAGTCAACTAGTGCTTGAGATTTGATCACAGTACGTGGCATATATTTCAACCCATGAGACCCAAGCTCAATCGCCCACTTGGTGACTCGTCGAGTGGCTTCCCTGTTTTGAATGATGTCTCCCAAAGGAGCAGAGCTAACCACGGTGATTGGATGTCCCTGAAAATAATGCTTAAGCTTCCTGCTTGCCATGAACACCCCATATACGAGCTTCTGCCAATGTGGATATCGTTGCTTGGATTCAATTAGCACCTCACTAACGTAGTAAACCGGCCGTTGAACCGGATACTCCTTTCTAGCCTCCTTGCGCTCCACCACAACAGCCACACTAACAGCTCGTGAGTTGGCGGGCACGTATAACAACAGCGGCTCTTTATCAACTGGAGCAGCCAGGACCGGTGGCTCAGCAAGCTGTGTCTTCAAATCTTCAAAAGCAGAGTTTGTAGCATCGCTCCAAACAAAATCATTTGTTTTCTTCATCATCTGATACAGAGGCATTGCCTTCTCCCCTAACCGGCTTATGAACCAGCTCAAAGCAACGACACGACCCGCCAGTTGTTGAACGTCATTGATGCATGTTGGTTCGGCCAGGGATGTAATTGCCTTGATTTTCTCCGGGTTAGCCTCAATACCTCGGTTAGACACCAAAAAACCCAAGAGCTTGCCGGCTGGGACTCCAAAAACACACTTGGCCGGGTTAAGCATCATTTTGTAGACCCGAAGATTATTGAAAGTCTCTTTCAGATCTGCGACCAAGGTTTCCTCCTTGCTGGATTTTACCACTATATTATCCACATATGCATGAACATTACATCCAATTTGATCGTGAAGACAATTCTGCACACACCGTTGGTAAGTCGCCTGGGCACTCTTCAGCCCAAAAGGCATAGACACATAGCAGAAAGCTCCAAAAGGAGTGATAAAAGCCGTCTTCTCCTGATCTTTGAATGCCATCTTGATCTGATGATAACCAGAATACGCATCCAAAAAACTCAAACGTGCGCAACCCGCCGTAGCATCAATGATCTAATCAATACGGGGGAGGGCAAAAGGATCATCCAGACAAGCCTTGTTCAGATCGGTGTAATCCACACACATACGCCAGGTGCCATTCTTTTTTAGTACAAGCACCGGGTTGGCTAACCACTCTGGGTGAAAGACTTCTACAATGAACCCAGCTGCCAAAAGCCGGGCCACCTCTTCTCCAATGGCCTTGCGCCTTTCTTCATTGAACCGTCGGAGAAATTGTCTGACATGTTTAAACTTTGGATCAATATTGAGAGTGTGCTCAGCGAGTTCCCTCGGGACACCCGGCATGTCTGAAGGTTTCCATGCGAAGATGTCCCGGTTCTCATGGATGAACTCGATGAGCGCGCTTTCCTATTTTGGATCCAAATTTGCACTGATGATGAACTGCTTGGATGAGTTGCCAGGCACAAAGTCAACCATCTTGGTGTCATCAGCTGATTTGAACTTCAACACCGGCTCATGCTCTGTTGTTGGTTTCTTTAATGATGTCATGTTTGCCGGGTCAACATGATCTTTGTAAAAATTTAACTCCTCTGTTGCACAGACAGATTCAGCATAGGCAGCATCACCTTCTTCACACTCCAAAGCTATTTTTGGGCTCCTGTGTACTGTAATGGTGCCCTTGTAACCCGGCATCTTAAGCTGCAAATACACATAACACACCGAGCCATGAATTTGGCATAAGCCGGCCATCCAAACAGAGCATGATACGGGCTTTTGATCTTAACCACCTCAAAGGTTAATTTTTCTGCTCTAAAGTCATACTCATCCCCAAAGGCTACTTCTAGTTCAATCTTACCCACTGGGTATGCCGACTTGCCAGGAACCACACCGTGAAAAACAGTGTTGGATTGTTTAAGACTCTTATCAGTCAATCCCATCCGGCGGAACGTCTCATAGTAGAGGATGTTGATGCTGCTGCCTCCATCCATGAGTACCTTAATGAATTTGTATCCACCAACCTGAGGCGCCACCACCAAAGCCAAGTGACCTAGATTATCGACCCGGGGTGGGTGATCCTCTCTGCTCCACACAATAGGCTGCTCTGACCAACATAAGTAACATGGAACCGCCGGCTCAACGGCATTGACGGCCCTCTTGTGAAGCTCCTGGTCTCTCTTACATAAGCTAGTGGTCAATACATGGTATTGCCCACTATTCAGCTGCTTCGAGTTGCTCTGATATCTGGACTGCTGCTGCTGATTACCTTGGCCGGGTTGCGGATTATACCCTCCTTGGTTACCAGGATGGCCCTGACCATGGAATCCTCCTCCACCTAAGCCGGCGCCCGGGCCTTGGAAACCGCCTCCACCTGAGCCGCCACCTGGGCCGTGACCTCCATCAAACGCATTTGAATTTTTAAACGCCTTCATGATCGTACAATCTTTCCACAGGTGGGTGGCTGGCTTCTCCCGGGTGTCGTGCTTTGGACAAGGCTCATTCAGTAATTGCTCAAGGGTGGGACCTGACCCGCCCGACCGAGGGGACTGTCTGCCCTTGCGCCATTTATTTCCGCCCTGTGCATTGGTGTTAGCAAAAAACTCCTCAGCCTTATGTTTATTACCTCCTTGATTCACCGGGTTATGCTGGTAACCCTTGCCGTTGCCGTTCTTCTTTCCCTTCGTTGCCTTTTCTTTGTCAGACACCGGGTCCTTGGTAGTATCAGAATCAACTTACTTGACGAGAGCCGCCATCAACGTTCCCATGTCATTACAGTCACGCTTGAGCCGCCCCAACTTCTGCTTCAGAAGTTCGAAACGGCAATTTTTCTCCAACATTAAGACTGCTGAGCCGGCATCCATCTTATCAGATGAATGTATTATCTTCTTGACCCGGCGCACCCAATGGGTTGTGGATTCACCATCCTCTTTCTTGCAATTGGTCAGGTCCACAATCGACATAGGCTGCTTACACGTGTCTTTAAAGTTCTGGATGAACCGGGCCTTCAACTCTGCCCATGAGCCGATAGAATTGGGTGGCAATCCCTTCAACCAAGTATGAGCTGTTCCATCTAACATCATAGTGAAATACTTGGCCATTGCTGCATCGCTGACCTCCAATAACTCCATAGCCATCTCATAACTCTCAATCCAAGCCCCGGGCTGTAAGTCAGCTGTGTAATTAGGCACCTTACGAGGCCCCTTAAAATCCTTTGGCAAACGCTCATTACGTATGGACGGCACCAAGCAAGGAACGCCCCCGGTACTTGTGGCCACTCTTGCCTCGACCGAGGTTGCTGGATAAGTAGGAAAAGTTTGATGAGCCGCCTGATCTACTGCCATTTGAACTGCTCGTTCCGCCTCTTGTCGAATCCTCTCCTGATCCGCCAAGTTAAGGGCTCCAGCCCGCACCGGCTCATGCATGTATGGCTGGTTGTGGTGTTGAGCATTGCTTGGCATATCTGCGGATTCCATATGCCTACTGTAACACGGGCTCCGACTTGGGCGAGGAGTTGAATGGATCATATCTCGACTGTAGGAGTATGCATCCTGCTACGCCAGAGTTGTTTGAAGAAGTTCTCTTACCCTCCGTGTTTCAACTGCCACCGGTGAGTCACCTTCCATCGGAAGAGCCGCCAGACGAGCCGATGCTGCGATGAGGTTTTCCAAAGGGTTGGAGAAGTGACCCGGCGGCGTTGGGACGTAATGAGGCTGAGCGGTAATTATACGAGGTGGATCCATGGCACGCGGCTGGACGGGTGCGCCGGGTGTTCTAATACGAGGTGCCTACGGTGGGTTACTTCCCCTGGCTCCGGGTGTGTGAAAAAGATTCCTAGGATCGAGCGTCAGAGGCAGACGTGATTCGGTTTTCTGATGCCTCCTCCTCATGACCTCGTTCGACGCGTTTAGATCCACCAAGAGCCGGAAGGTCTCCGCTTGAAGCTGTTAACCACGAACGTCCAAAGTCGCCCGCTCTGCGGCCATCTTGACTTCCTCTGCGGCTAGATTTTCCTTAGCTTGTACTATCTCTTCACGTACGCGTGCCACCTCAGCATCATGTTGGGCTTTATCCGCCGGCTCTACCACGGCAGTCAACAGATTCGTCAGTTTATTCGTGAGGTCCATCAAGATCTGAGTCAGGGGGCGCGCGGGGTCTCCTGACCCGACTACAGCCGACCTGGTAGCTGTTGCCGCCGCTGCTGTAGAGTTCTGCCCGGGTTGTGTCCCTGCCATGAAGACGCCGGCCCAATTCGGCGGCTCAAGAGGGTCCGAAATACTGCTACCATCGGAACAGCCCCCGAGCATGCCGTCCTGCAGCTGGTACAAAGAGTTTGTCTCGCCCGTTGATGATGCAGTGTCAGAACAGACGGCCATCTCACCGCCCTCCACCGATCCTTCAGAGTATTCACCGCCGTGGATGCAGCCTACGAAGGCATGCTTCACGGCAGATTGAACACAGGTGGTCCTCGTGCGCCAAGCCGTTTCGATGAGGTCGGTGTGGACGCCCGGCTCAGGACCTGACTTGCCGATCCGGCCGATGAAGACGTGAATTCTGTCGAAGGGGACCCGGTATCCGTACTCAATTGAGCCGGCCTCGGGGCCCCAGCCTTCGTCGTTGATGTAGAGCTTGCCGCGACGACTCTTGGTCATCCGGCCCACAGCATATCCCTTGAGCCCTTCGAAGTTGCCCTTCAAGAACTCAAATCCACCGTGTGCTGGCCCCACGGTGGGCGCCAACTGTCGTGGAATTGTCACGGCAGATGTCCTAGAGCAAGGACTTAGTCGTAGGGCCATCGCACTAGGAAGCTTAAAGGGGTTAATCGAGACAAAGGACAAGAGAGGGTTTTATACTAGTTCGGCCCGTTACGGTGAAGGTAAAAGCCTACGTCTAGTTGGGATTGGTATTGCTGGGGTTTCGATCACCAAGAGACTCAACTCGCCGGCTTGGTTATCGCTTTGTTGTTTCTTGCCCTAAGCCGCCACCGGGTCGTCCCCTTATATACATGGGTTGACGCCTGGTGGCCTACAGAGTCCCGGCCGGCTCATAATCATGTCCGGCTCGGTGACTTCCTTTACATGCCTTCCTTTACAAGTCTTTCCTTACATACGGCGGTTTACAATATCGGGCCTTAAGCCGCCTCCAGGCCTTTGGGCCTTCTATAAGGTTTAATAAACTATCGTCTTGAATGTTTACTGGGCTTCTTGTGTAACCCGCCATTGGGGCTGACCCGGCCCCTCCTGGGCGGGTCATGTCTGATAATAATATCCCCCACAAAGGAGGTATTAGTGCGGCGAACCAGGCAATCAGACTATATGGTTTTATCGCTCTCACTTAGCCATAGGAGTTTTATAATGGGAGTATAGGCGCAGCCCCTAGTTTTGTTCGATTATCCGAACTTGGGTGTTGTAGTTTCCTGGTCGGGTGAAGGTCGGCCTATTGTGTAATGCGGAAAAAATCGCAAGAGATTTATACTTCGTCACCGAATAGCTGATCAGCTCTCGCCGCATCATGACAGTCAGTTTTCGGCTTTCGCTACTGAGGTGTTTGTCTGGATGAACCAGAAACACAATCGCAGTAGTTCTCCCTTTACTACCTTAGCCAAACAAAAGGAACATAAGGTAGCAACCATAGGAGCCGGGTAACCCAACTATTGACCAAAGACATGATTCGGAGCCGATGCATATAATGCTATATTCGGGATGCCGAATTGCACTTTGAAAGAGTTTGGACTTTGTTTAGTATTGAAAAATGTACGTGGCTCAATAGAGCCCCTGGCGATTTAAGTCGTCCGAGGTGTACTTGACAATCGGGAAAAACAGAAAAAACAGATTAAGAGATAAGCCAATGCCATATAGGTTGGGCTAGAAACTGTTTCCATTGTAGTTTGATTGATACGTCAAAACGTATTGGTACAAAAAGTGCAGTAAGGAACAAGGCTATTTTACATGCCGGGCATAGGGGAAAGCTGCGTGCGGGTCTTACAAACGGACGAGGTGGTCTTTAAAGACCCTTTTAGATACTCTGACGTGCCTCTACGCTGCTTGTCTCCTTGGTGTATTGTCCTTCGAGAGGATCATCACTCGGTGTTGTCATGATAGGCCTCAAAGAGAGGCCTAGGCACCGTTGAAAAGGTGACATGGGTTGTAAGGAACCTGCAAAAGATAAAAGGAAGAAAAAGGCAAAAATATGGGTGTCCGGATATGGTCTAGTCATATTGTGGACTTTATCATTGGCGTGCCTCCGTTTTTGCCCATGGTATCTTTAGTGCATAGTTATGTACGCGTGGCACGTGGACCGCAATTCGGTTGGGCTGAGACGGAGGCCGAATTGCTAATCGAGCTCCTGACGAGCTGGACTGTCGTACTCTGGGGTAGTCCGGACTCGTTTGACAGTGTCCCGGGACTTAACCTCTGATGTATTAGTCGGCTTGATAAGGCCGCCCTGTACTTTCGCTGCCGGGGCCGCGGTGTGCTCCTCAGTACGGAGGGAGCGTTCCATGTTTCCATTGATCGTTATAACACCACGTGGTCCGAGAATTTTGAGCTAGAGATAAGCATAGTACGGGACTGTTAAGGCATATCTCTCTCGATGTAGTTTTGGTGATTGATGACAACATGTTTGCAGACTAACCGTGTGCTTTGAGCTTTTCAGAGATTCATCCTTGGCACGAGACGATTTCTTTCCCCTCGGAGTTTTTTTCAAGACAATGTATCTCTTTCGTTTCTTGTTTGGTGGACTAGTTTCATAGGAGTCACCGTACTATCAAGAGGGGGTCCGCTTTGGTAAGGCTAGGGTGGAATCATCACGTACACTTCCGTTTCACATCCTCTGGGCCTTCCCGCATCGTTGGAGGGTTGTTTCCCTGCTGGATGGGCAGTCTTTGGCCCCATCGGTAGTACCGCGGTGCCCAGCGGTAGTACCGCTTGAGGGACCTCAGCGGCAGTACCGCTGCGGTACGGGGCCACTACCACCTCGACTCGAGGGGGGCGCATCTCGGGTCAGGCTGAGCGGCACTTGCAGCGGTAGTAGGTGCGGTAGTACCGCTCGAGAGCGGTAGTACCGCCCTACCACCGTGGCAGTACCGCGCTAGGCACGGTCCCTCCTCTATCTTCAAGCCCTCCCTGGCTGGGCGGTAGTATCGCAAGGGAGAGCGGTAGTACCGCCGGGTCCAGCGGTAGTATCGCTTCCCCCTGCGGTAGTACCGCCCTCTGCAAGGTTGTTTTGGGGGTAACGGTTGGATGGGGCCCTTTAGTATAAAAGGGGGTCCCCTTCTTCCTCGTTGACTCACCTCTTCCCCCGTAAGCTCCATTAATGCTCCAAGCTCCTTTTTTGCCCGATCTCTCTCCCTAGCCAATCATACTTGTTGATTTTCTCGGGAGTGGTTGAGAAGCCCCGATCTACACTTCCACCAAGAGAAATTTGATTCCACCACCAATCCCTAGCAGATCTTGTTACTCTTGGGTGTTTGAGCACCCTAGACGGTTGAGGTCACCACGGAGCCATAGTCCATTGTGGTGAAGCTTCATGGTGTTGTTGGGAGCCTCCGATTAAGTTGTGGATATTGCCCCCAACCTTGTTTGTAAAGGTCCGGCCGCCGCCTCCAAGGGCACCAATAGTGGAATCACGGCATCTCGCATTGTGTGAGGGCGTGAGGAGAATACAGTGGCCCTAGTGGCTTCTTGGGGAGCATTGTGCCTCCACACTGCTCTAACAGAGACGTACTTCCCCTCAAAAGGAAGGAACTTCGGTAACACATCCTCGTCTTCACCGGGTCCACTCTTGGTTATCTCTTACCTTTACTTGTGCAAGCTTTTTGGTGTTACTTCTCTTGCTTGCTTGTATGTTCATTGTTGTTGCATCATATAGGTTGCTCACCTAGTTGCACATCTAGGCAACCTACTTTGATGCAAAGTTTAATTTGGTAAAGAAAAGCTAAAAATTGTTAGTTGCCTATTCACCCCCCCCCTCTAGTCAACCCTATCGATCCTTTCAATTGGTATCAGAGCCTCATGTCTTTACTAAGGACTTTGTCGTCCGAAGAGTATGGTTGACACCGTAGACAGTGTGGAGGAGCACTCCGGTGTGAATCCGATCTCGTCTACGGGTTATGGGGGAACCTTGGTCTCCCATGAGGAATTCAATGTAGCCTTGGAGACATTGAAAACCTCAATGACGACCGAGGTTGAAAGCATGTTTACTAAATTCATTGAAGGGCTTGAACTATCCACTGCACCGTTGAAAGTGGGTGATCCCACTGACAAGGTGACGGATGCTAACTCCGACAAGGGGGGAGCTAGTAGTGAAAAGGCTCCTTCTTCTAGTGATAAAAATGGCACCGGCATCTTTGCCCATGTGGAACCACCACTTGTTTATGGCGGACCGATTCCTTCCACTCATTTGAATCATGCCGGTCCTCCCCCTAGGATTGTGAAAAATGAGGACTTTGATTCTTGGGTTTATCGCTTTAAGTGTCATTTAAATCATGTGAATACTAATCTTTGGAGAATCATTGAAGAAGGTTTCTATCCGCATGACCCAAGCAACTTCACTCCTCGAGAAGCCGCGGATAATCAATTCAATGAGAATGCTCTCTTCATCATCCAAGATGCAATTCCACCTGAAGATCTACCTCATCTTCGGCCATCCGCCTTGGCCAAAGATGCATGGCTTTGTGTTGTCTCTCTCTACCGGGGAAGCGCAAGCATTCAACACTCCAACTATGAAGTAGTGCAAGATGAAGCCGATGAGTTTGCTATGAAAGAAGATGAAGAACCTCGTGAGCTTTATCGGAGAGTAACCAAACTCACGGTCTCACTCCGAGATCATGGGAGCAAGGACATGGATGACAATTGGATCAAGCGCAAATTCCTCAAGGTAATGATGCCTTACCACAAGGCCATGTCCTCCGTCATTTGTCAAAGGCCCGACTTCCACACCTTTACCTCAAGTGAAGTGTTGGATGAGTTTGTGGCTATAAACATCTTGGACAAGACCGCCGACAATGCGGTGCTTCGCTCTCAAAGGACAAAGAAGCCCAACCTTGCATTAAAGGCCAAGGTTTGTGTTGAAGAAGAAGAAGAGGAAGAAGAGGAAAGCAACCCCGAAGATACAAAGTATGCCTATCATGAACACATGGCACTTGCTTCAAGGCAATTTTGGAGCAAGAAGAACTGAAGGTCAAACTTCAACAAGAACAACTCAAGTGGCACGAAGAGCAAGCAATGTGTGAGGACTTGCTACAATTGTGGCAATGTGAGCCATTTCGTTGCGGAATGTCCGTATGAGAAGAGGGAAGACAATGGTGGCAAGCTCATCTGAAAGGACAAAGCCAAGTCTTTCCCTAACAAGAGCAACTTCACCAAGAAGACCCCTCACAAGGCGTTGGTGGTTCAAGAAGAGTACCATGAGGATGATGATGAAGAAGATGGTGAGTCGGTTGCCATGGCCTCCGTTGCCATTGCAAAAGCTCCATGAGTGTATCTCTTCGACTCACCCAATGAGAAGATCACCGCCAAGTGCCTTATGGCTAAAGCCACCAACAAGGTAACCCCCAACATCAAAACTACCATCATTAATAATCCTTCCTTGATGGATTGCATTGATGAATATGAGGGATCCAATGTGGAGGAAAATGAGTTTGAGTCCTTTATGGGTAAACTCAAGGGTAAATCCAAGAAGCATTTTGTTGCTCTCTTGGAACAACTTGGTGAAGCCAATGACATGATCGAGGCTCACGAAGATACTATCTCCAAGATGGAGGGGCATAGTCGTGACTATGCCGATGAGAGTTCAGATTTTTTTCCAATGCTCTTGAGGAAGAGCGTGGTCTTCGTTTGGCTCTTGAGGAGTCACACAATGTTGATCATGCTAAGTTAAAGAAACATTTTTATCATGCTCTTGTTGTCTCTCGTGTGGTAAACTCGAGAAGGCAAAGCTTGGGGTTGATCTTGCTAGACTCAAAGAGGAGTTTGACCTACTTGACAAGGCTCACAAGGTCTTGAAGGGTGCTCATGCTAGCCTCAAAGAGTCTCATGATCAACTTCAAGTAAAGCTAACCAAGGAGAAAGCCACTTTTCCTCGTATGATGTTAATTGATAATGCAAATGCTACTAACCCATGTTGTGAGCATGTGCATCTTGTTGAGGAGAACGCTAAGCTAAAGGTGCAACTTGAGAAAGGTCTTGTGTCTTGCATACAAGGCGAGAAGAATCTCAGCGACCTTTTGACCAACCAAAAGGGAGTTGTGGCCAAGGAAGGGATTGGGTACGTGCCTAAGTCCAAGAACAAGAAGAAGAATGACAAGGCCAAATGACCCCCTCCTCTCAAGCAAACTTTTGTGAAGGAGGGACAGCGTGCTACTAAGGAGAAGGACAAGAACTCTGTGAGGGGTAGTGATGCCAAGAAGGGCAACGCTTCCATTCCCAACAAAGTTGGCGACTTTAACCCTTCTTATGTATTGTGTCATGCTAGAGATGGGCATGTTTATGCCAAATTTGTTGGTTCTCCTTATGAGTACATTAATGGTCTATTTGGGTTCCTAAGACCCTTGTTACTAACATCAAAGGACCCATTACAAAATGGGTACCTAAAACCAAGCATTGATCTCCTGTAGGTGTTTGCTTCCGGTGGGGGATCATGGTTGCTCGATAGTGGAGCTACTAATCATATGACTGGAAGCAAGGACTTGGTGGTGGACGTGCAAAAGATTCCATTCATGCCCACCAATGTCGAGTGGGGTGACGCCTCATCCTCTAAGGTATTGGGACTCGGCAAAGTTGTCATTTCTCATGATCTTACGATCGAGAAGGTCATGCCTGTTGAGTCCCTTGCATACAATTTACTTTCTGTTCATCAACTAGCACTCATGGGCTTTGCCACTTTCTTTGATATTGATACTGTGGCCCTCTTGTGGAGCAAGACTCTTAAAGTAGCCTTTGTTGGGCATGTCGAGAATGGTCTCTATGTGATTAACTTTTCGGAGCGACCAACTAAGACCACGACATGCCTAATGGCTAAAGTTGACGTGAGATGGCTTTGGCATCGCCGTCTAGCCCACGTCAATATGAGATCTTTGCAAAGTATTCTCAAGGGGGACCATGTCCGTGGACTAACAAATGTTAGTTTTGCCAAAGATCGTGCTTGCAGTGCTTGCATCAAAGGAAAGCTACATGAGAAGGCTCACCCTCCCACGACTATCATCTACTCGAAGAGGCCTTTGGAGCTCCTTCATTTGGATCTCTTTGGACCTCCATCCTTTGATAGTCTTGGGGGTAGAAAGTATTGCTTGGTGATTGTGGATGACTATTCAAGAAACACTTGGGTATATTTCTTCAAGAGGAAGAACGAGACCCAACAAACCGTCATCGACTTTGCAAATGAAGCTCAACGACAACACAATGCAAAGATCTTGACTATAAGAAGTGACAACGGCTCCGAGTTCAAGAACTACACCTTGGATGAGTTTTTGAGTGATGAGGGAATCAAGCATCAATTTTCCGCACCTTATACCCCTCAACAAAATGGTGTAGCGGAGAGGAAGAACCGGACGTTGATGGATGCGGCAAGGACCATGATGGTAGAGTTCAAGTCTCCCTACAACTTTTGGGCCGAAGCCACCAACACTGTGTGTCATGCATCTAATCGGCTCTACCTTTGCAAAGGCTTGAACAAGACTCCATATGAGATACTCAACGGTAACAAGCCCAACATCAAGTACTTCCGGGTGTAAGTGTTTCATTCTCAAGAAAGGTGTCTGTTTGTCTAAATTTGAGGCTAGAGCTTATGAGGGCATATTTGTTGGTTATGCTACAAACTATCATGCTTACCGTGTTCTCAATAAGTCCACGGGACTTATTGAGGAAACGTGTAACATGGAGTTTGATGAGAATAACGGCTCCCAAGTGGAGCAAAGTGGTAGTTGTGATGTAGGTGATGAAATTCCTCCCCAAGCCATAAGAATAATGGGTGTTAGTCATATCCTACCCATTGAGGAACCCCTTGTTGCCGAAGGAGAAGGACAATGTTCTACTCAAGTGGAACCTTCACCAACCCAAGACCCACACACTTCCGAAGAACAAAGTGAGGGCCCTCAACCTCAAGAACAAGACCAAGGGCAAGGTCAATCTCAAGATGGTGTTGTAACATCAAGTTATGCCCAAGGTCAAGTTCCCTCCTCCGAGCCAGTTCAAGATCAAGAGCTTCCACGAGATCAAGAACAAGCTCGAGACGACGCTCAAGATGATCAAGTGACCACTCCTCGTCTCACCCCCAAGGAGGAATTGGAGCATCATGCCGCCAAGGTTGCTTCCAAGCTCTCCACCAAGGATCATCTCAAGACAAATGTGCTTGGAAGCTTAAGAAAGGGGGTAAGCACTCATAGACAATTAGCAAACTATTGTGAACATCACGTGTTTGTCTCTTGTTTTGAACCCCAAAAGGTCTATGAGGCGCTCGAAGATCCGGATTGTCTCAATGTCATGCATGAAGAACTCAACAACTTCGAGCGCAACAAAGTGTGGAGATTGGTGCCAAGGCCAACGGAGAACCACAATGTCATTGGAACCAAGTGGATATTCAAGAACAAGCAAGATGCTCATGGGATTATCATTCGCAACAAGGCTCGTTTGGTAGCACAAGGCTACTCCCAAGTTGAGGGTATCGACTATGGTGAAACCTTTGCCCCTGTTGCTCGTCTTGAATCCATTCGCATGTTGATTGCATATGCTTCTCATCATAACTTTAAGTTACAACAAGTGGATGTGAAGAGTGCTTTCCTTAATGGTCTGATTAATGAATTAGTATATGTCAAGCAACCCCCCGGGTTCGAGGATCCCTACTTTCCTGATCATGTGTATCAACTCGATAAGGCACTCTATGGCCTTAAACAAGCCCCACGTGCGTGGTATGACCACCTTACCGAGTTGTTGCAAGACCGTGGTTTTGAAGTTGGGCTAATCGATCCCACTCTTTTTACTAAGAAGGTCAAAGGGGAGTTGTTCGTGTGCCAATTATATGTTGATGATATTATTTTTGGTTCCCCTAACAAAGCTTTCAATGAGGAATTGACCGCTCTCTTGACCTCAAAGTTCGAGATGTCTTCCATGGGAGAGTTGAAGTTCTTTCTCGGGTTCGAAGTGAAGCAAAGGAGAGAAGGAACCTTCATCAACCAAGCCAAATACACGCAAGACATGGTAAAGAGATTCAAGCTAAGTGATGTCAAGCCGGCTTCCACTCCCATGCCCACCAAGTGCCAACTTGACATTGATCCCAATGGTAAAGCGGTGGATCAAAAGGTATATCGCTCCATGATTGGCTCCTTGCTTTACCTTTGTGCATCTATAGACCGGATATCATTTTGAGTGTGGGAATTTGTGCACAGTTTCAAGCCGCACCTAAGGAAAGTCACTTTGTGGCGGATAAGCGAATCTTTCGATATTTTGGCTCATACCCCAAACTTTGGCTTATGGTACCCAAGAGGAGAAAACTTCAAGCTTGTAGGTTATTCAGACTCGGATTGGGCGGGAGATAAAGTGGATAGGAAGTCCACTTCCAGAGGGTGCCAATTTCTTGGTTGCTCTTTGGTGAGTTGGTCTTCCAAGAAGCAAAGTTGTGTGTCTCTCTCGTCCACGGAAGCGGAGTATGTGGCTGCCGATAGTTGTTGTGCACAACTTTTATGGATGAGGCAAACTTTAAGGGATTGCGGTGTCACTTGTGACAAAGTGCCTCTTTGGTGTGACAATGAAAGTGCCATCAAGATTTCTCTCAACCCGGTGCAACACTTCAAGACAAAGCATATTGAGATTAGGTATCACTTCATCCGGGATCACATCAGGTGAGGGGGGATCGATCTCAACTATGTCAACACTCATGATAACCTTGCAGATATTTTCACGAAGCCTTTGGATGAAGCAAGATTTCGCGAGTTAAGGCATGAGCTAAATATCATTGATTCGAGCAATGTGACTTGAACCCTTGCACACCCCACCACACTCAACCTGTTGTCTAGTTTAGGTGTAGGCATGGACATAGGGGGAGTGTTGTTCTCTCAATGAACTTTCCCTCCCCCATAATGCATAAACTAACCAAACTCTTTCACATTAGCCATTTTTGATGGTACTTGTGCTTCAAAGATGAGTGTTGGTCATGGGCCCAAGGTTAAAATCTTCGCGGCGCCATACCTCTGAACTCAAACATAGGTGGCCTCGGCCACCGCCCTCTCTTGGAGAGGTGTGTGTCTTCATTATTTCTGTCAGTTTTGTGTGTGTGTGTTCTCGTTTTGTCTCGGTTTCTTCTCTTGAGCTAAGCCCCTTTTGGTCGGTCCTTTTTGCGGCAGAGCGGTACTAGCGCTGCGTGTGCGGTACTACCGCTGACAAGCGTCAAGCGGTACTACCGCCCACCCCAGCGGTACTACCACTGCGGGGCAGGCGATGGGGGGGTTATGTCGGGGTAGGGGGAGTTGTTTCTCCCCCATGCCCATTCGCCCCCACTCGCTCGTCTTCCTCATTGCTCCAGCGACCTCTCGCCGCAGGAGGGGCCCGGCCGGCCGCCGTTTCCGTGTCGTCCCTCTCCATTTCCTCCGGTGGGGTCGATCCCCACCATGTCCTCTAGCCATGGATGCCGGTATTGCCCCTGTTCTCGTTCTCTCTTTGTCTAGATCTTGCATCTAGTTTTTAGGGGCAATAGGCATTGTTCTTCTCGTCTTTTGGCTAAGGTGAGGCTTGAGTAGGATGGAGATGGCTTCTAGGCCCTGTGTATTGAAGTTTGGTAGGTTTGTTTTTGAATTTGGCATCTCCGGTAGTACCGGATCTATCCACGGCAGTAGGGAACCGATGTTCCCCACCTGGCGCAGTACTACCGCCCTCCTCAAGCGGTACTACCGCGCAAGCGGTACTACCGTTGTTGGGTCGCGGTACTACCACTGGATGCCTAGTTCCATCTTTTCCTACCAAGTTTTGATCCTTGTTGTTTTGTTTGGTGGCTTATGCTCTTTTCTTTCGTGTTGTTTCTTCTGCTCGTGTGTTTAGTTCCAGGTGGTGATCATCCTAAGCAGCAGCCCGCCGTGTCAACCCCGGTCGTGCCACGTCAAAGCGCTACCGCACTTCTGAGTCAGCCGGTGGTTCATCTAGTGCTCAACCGCCGCCAGCAGGCGCAACCTCAAGTGCTCCACCGCCACCTCAGCACACGAAGAGATCTGCAAACAAGCCAAAGGGAAAGACTGTGACAGAGATGACTGCCAAGGAATTTTGGGTAAAGCGTCGCCGCAACCCCTATGAGGAAGACCAAGATCCCACTTTGGTCAACCGCCCGTTCTGGAACCGCTTGCAGTTCGCCATCTTTTTTGATGTGATCAAGGCTAAGAAGAATCACTTTGTTGATGTTCGTTCCATCGACACTGATCCTATGGAAAATGACCCTGAGTATTTTGGCGAAGCCCTTCAGATGTGCACTTAATTGAACATTCTCAGAATCATGCAGTTCAACAAGGACTTTGATGCCGACATCATATGCCAATTCTATGCCACTGTCCATCTTGGAACTGATGCAGAAAGGACTTTGACTTGGATGACAAATGGCAAGTTTCTCTCTGTCACGTGGAAGGCCTTCATGGATTTACTTGGGGTGGAAGATCACGGGCTTGAGAATCCAGTCAGCTTCCGTCCTCACCGCAATGTCACCTCCACTCACAAGCAAGCACTCTGGCCCAACTGTTCTCAGAAGGTTAACCCCAAGATAAAGAAGGTAACCTATGAGCTGTCTACCTATCTGGACATCCTTCATCGTGTCTTCCACGAGACTCTTTTCCCGCGCATTGGGAATCTGGATATGGTCCACTCCTATCTTGTTGACATGCTTCTCTTTTGCCAGCATGAGAAGGAAGAAACCACTGGAGAGTCCCTGGACATTTCTCATGTTATGTGGTCTGAACTTCTGTCTGCCATTTCTGAGTGCAAGTGCCCGATCTATGGTCCTTTCATCATGCTGCTCATTGAGAAGGCCTGGGCACATCACTATCCCAGGGCTGCGCTGGAAACTGGAGAGTTGATTTCTCATGATATCAAGCGTGTGAGGAAGAAGGACAACTGGGACACCCATACCCCTCGATCTGATGCTCCACCTTCTAAGGCTGACATGGAGTCCGAGGATGAGGCAGAGGCCGACAAGGATGAGGACTATGAGCCCTCCGATGTGGAGCCCTCATGGGCTAAGAGGATTAAGCGCAAGATGAAGAAACTTTTCTCCATGGAGTCTCATGGCCAGTACATGTCTCATGTCTCTGAGAAGAAGGCCCGCAAAATTCACAAGGAGCTCATGCGCCAGTTGGGTGCCTCTGTTAATAGCGGATCTGAGGAGAGGATCACTGACGAGGAGGAGTGGTTCAGCAACATTGCCCATGGACCGATTCAGACGTCGAGCAGTTTCCGACCGACGACGGTGGTGCAGACGATCCTGCTGAGATGTGATGTTCGAGATCCTCAGCTTGCTATCACCTAGAGCCGTAGCAAAGCTCTTTGCCCTTTTGGTGTCTCGCTGCCAAAGGGGGAGAGAGTTTAGGGATTTGTGTTGTTGTCGTGTTGCGAGTGTGTCTTTGTGGTTTGTGGTGTCTTGTGTTTTCTCGTCGGTTTGCTTGGTTTGGTTTGGCGCCAGTGAGACCTAAGTTCTAGACATATGGTGTGAGACATATGCTACCTTATCTTTACCTTTATTATCTATGTCTATCTAGTACTGTGGTATCTTATGAGTTGCATGCTTATCCTGTTTTATACCCTGCTCTCATGTATCCTATGCTTAGAATTGTTGGACCATAAAATATAGGGGGAGTGTTGATCCTAATGTGTGTGTCTTGCATTCCAAAGGCACTACTAACTAGGTGCACACATTCAGGGGGATCCCGTCTATATTTTGTAGTTCTAAGTACCTCTACTTTCATGTCTTATCCCTGTGCAAATCCCTGGTTGTCATCAATCCACCAAAAAGGGGGAGATTGTTAAGGCATATCTCTCTCGATGTAGTTTTGGTGATTGATGACAACATGTTTGCGGACTAACCATGTGCTTTGAGCTTTTCAGAGATTCATCCTTGGCATGAGACGATTTCTTTCCCCTCGGAGTGTTTTTTCAAGATGGTGTAGCTCTTTCGTTTCTTGTTTGGTGGACTAGTTTCGTAGGAGTCACGGTACTATCAAGAGGGGGTCTGCTTTGGTAAGGCTAGGGTGGAATCATCACGTACACTTCCTTTTCACACCCTCTGGGCCTTCCCGCTTCGTTGGAGGGTTGTTTCCCTGTTGTATGGGCAGTCTTTGGCCCCAGCGGTAG